>NC_056737.1:1921714948-1922002448 GCF_019279795.1 Protopterus annectens | reverse complement strand
GGTTTGCCATTAACAAGTTGTGTGGTATAATATTAATACATTTACTGGACCTTACACTCATTGTGATGGATTATATATTTCTTTACACATCAGCTTGATGTATATCTGCTGTGGCTAGGTGTTGCATACAGTGTGCCAGGTACTCAAGTCTTGTATAGTGATTTTATTTTGTTGCTGTGCAGAACATGGTTCATTAGATAGTGAGCCAGGCACTTTCAAGCAGTTTTGGGGTGAGCAGTGATAAGTGGCAGTTAGTGTTTCACTTTCAGTTAGCTAATGGGTTGCTATATATGGCAGTTCAGTGATATCTGTACCGTATAATGTTAAATGTGCCATATGCCTTGCTCAGACATATTTTCATGTTTATGTCTTCCAGGGATCATGACGCATCGCAGGAACCCTACTTACAGTAGTGCTGAAGATGATATAATTACTAGCATTGTGATTCAGCAGTACAGTCTCATGTTCTCAGAAACCAGCCAGAACCAGCAGGAGCATACTGCAATGTGGCAAGATGTTGTCCACAGGGTAAATGAGGTAGGCCTGCATAACCGGACATATCAGCAGGAATGCCACCACGGCAGTGATCTTCTCAGACATGTCCGTCTGCGTGCTGCTGATGTGTGGAGACAACAGCTTGCAACAGGAATTGGTGTTAATATCCATCCCCCCCTCACCAGAGTGGAGAAGCTGCTCCTGAGCCTGGTGGCACCTGCCCAACAACAGCAGCAGCAGACATACATCATGATGGAGGTTGGAGCCACCCAGCAAGCACACATGGAGCATGCAGGTAACATGGCATATCTGTAGACTAATGTTATCTGTATTGGTAGATCATGCATATGTGAGATGTGGAATGTGTCGTTAAAAGATGTGGAGCATGTTGTTGTGTAATACTGATCATTTGGAACATAATCTGTAGCCGTGTGAATGTAAACTGTTGTACTGTAAGATTGCAAACACACAGTAGCAGTGCCACAGTTGTGGCCACTGACAACCTGTCTCATCTCTATGTAGGTCCCTCTGGAGTAACATCAAGGCAGTGGACAGATGCTGGTGAGTGTGTTCTACATTTATTATTATAAATAAAAAGTGCATGTCATAGTTGAGGTGTAGGCCATGTACACATGTAACACACCTACCCATAATGCATTCTGTGCAAGTTTGGTGCAAGACAACTCACATCTCACTAATGTGATTAGCTGCCTCAAACACATGCAATACCCAGACCATCTCAAACAAATGTGGCTAGACTGTAGTGACCATTGGATAGGCACAGTTGATACTCAACATGCACATAACATACACATCTGTCATACACAGAGCATTTTAACATGCTACACATAAAGGATTCCCAAACCCTCTGTAAAGACACACTCCAGTATCCAAAATCTCATCCACACATTACACATAATATACCTGAGGGGTAGAGGCCTACCATGGGGCATTTAAACACTCTGCAACACTTAACACATTCATGTCACGGAATGCTCCTTATTGGCCTCCTTACAAACTCATGTAACAACTGGTTTTGAAATGGTGAATGTAGCCAAGGTAGTACACTTCTGGTACAGCATGATTAGTGCTGGTTTGGGAAACATTTCTAGCCTTGAGTGACCACATGATGCTTCATGATGATGGCCTATGGTACTATACCCCATCCAGTTTTTGTAACCACAGTACTACACATAGCTTTCATTGCTATACACCTTAATGTTGTGTGTGTGCACACACATGCACCTCTAAACAATATGCATACCAATCACCATTTGCCCAACTGACACATATATGTCTTGTGATGCTATTGAGTGGCTAGGTCATATGACACATTAGGTATGTGTAGTGTTTATGCAGTTGTGTTTTAGCATGCCATGTCATGGATGACACTGGCATGTCCACAATATGATCTACACTCACCATAAGTACCGTACGTTGGGTATGTGGCCAAATGGTATTCCATCAATTATCCATCCACCACTGATGATGATTTGTGAGTACTCATCATGCATGTGCTAAAAATGTGTCCACAATTATTTGCTAAAGACATAGAGGCTATAATCAGCATTGGATACCTATCTGACGCACAGATACACATCCAGCCATGGTATGTACACCTGTGAGTTATGGTGCACAGTACATTACAGAGTTTTGAATACCTGCACAGCAATGTTGTGTCCATGTATGCATTGTGTTCCAGGGGGAGGCCCATCACCTAATAACACATGCATCAAAGCCATGTATACTGTTAGTAACAAGGACTGTCTACACTTCACAGCATGCTGTTGAGCAACACATGTCCTGCATGCTGACATGTGTGATATGACTGTTTTGCTTGCGATACTGTACCCCACCATCACCTGCTATTGTGCATGTTTTGAGATTATTGGTGTTATGTGTGTGTGTCTGCTTTAGGGAGGAGTGTATTTTTGTGTGTGTGCATGTGGTCTGACATCATGTTCAGGTCTTAAAGTGTGTTTCTTGTTTTCCTCTCACAGGTGCAGAGGTGGGGCTGGTTCAGTACAGCAGGAACCTGATGTTACTGAGACAGACAGTGATCATGAAGATAGGTGTGTTGAGGCACAGGCAGGTTTGTCAGGGTCTGTTGTTGGGCCACCAATTGACAGTACACAAGTCTCCGCCCCATCCATGCACACAGTCAAACTGCCTGTAAATCCATCATCACCATTGCCCTTAGGTGAGGGACAGTGTACGGTTGGCACTGGCCAGGACAGTGTGGTATCTATGGCACATACATCTTGACACAGCAGCCATAGCCAGATGTCTGGAATGGTACCACATAGGCAGATGCCCAGGGGTTCTTGTCAGAGCACTGCTTGTCATCATGCCCCTGGCAGATGTGCCATACCTCTTTCTACCACACACATATTCCAGGCTGTCATGGAGGCACAGACACGAATGGAGCGCTACACCAGACGGGGACTAAGGGCACAGTGGGCTCATAACACCTCTGTAAATGACAGTATCCGTGACCTAGCAGGTGCCATATGTAATTACACTGAGGTCATTGATAGACGTTGGGGTGAGACATTGGATGTCCTCCACAATGTCATGTTCATGTATCAGGACAGTGCGGGATGGTTGAGATGTCGACGTGGACGTATGCCAGCAACAGCAACTGGAGGTTGCCATGGACGTCCAAGTCGCAGCCGCCCCCATAGTGCCAGTACCAACCTCAGCAGTGTTGGGGGGGCTGTCTATAGACCTTCCTAGAAGACCACGTGCACGTGGCTCTGGCCAGTCTCAGCAGGGACCGGGATCCAGTGGACATATGTCAACCTCTTCGGATAGTACCCAGTCTGGATTAGTACCTGATGCTGTCTGTAGCACCCCTGCCAGGCACAGGTTCTGTATCCATGGCCAGAGACGGTGATCTGTAAAGCCTGCCAGATACAGTCTGTAGCTGTCTCACAAATCTCCGTATATGGCAGCCACATGGTGGAACTGTGTGCTTGCAAACACACACACATAAGCCAGCAACCTAGGGCAAACGCATACCCGCACACATTTCATCAACATTGGCCCATAACAGTACTCATGGCCCTCACACACAGTCACACACATGTCGATTGTATGGCTCAGTGTAGGCCTCTGGCAAACCAACAACACACCCTGTGCATATGATGAAACCTGACCCACCTCCTGTCATCTGTAACATTGATGCAGGAACAGGCTAACATGGTGCTGATGCACAGGGTGACTTTAATGAAGTATAGCAATGGTTGAATGTGTAACATGTTGTCAGCAGTAAAGTGTAATGATATCCTTCAAGGTGTAGCTGAGCAGGCATGATGCATTAAAGCTGTATTTAGCAATGTTGTATTGTTTCCACCAGTGTTTATTCCAATTGTGTTTGCACATGTGCCACTTGGCTGATGTGTGTAGTTGTGTCAGCATGTGTTATACAGTGGACAGTATGTGTGGGGTGTGTACAGCACAGGTTTGCAGGTGTACTTTTGTGAACATGGTGGAGGTGCACTGTCTGCATGTACGTGCATACTGGACACATGGGCAGGGTGACATGTCCTGTATTGGCCAGTGTTAACACTCCATAGTTTCTATTGGTGGCCAGTATGCATTGTACTACACACATTTTGGAACTTGAGTACGCATGTGTGTGTATGACACGGATTGACACTGTGCTGTGGTTGCTATCTGTCATTGGTTTGCATTACTAAGGTTAACACTGTCCCAGCTGCATAATCCTTTATTAATGCACACTGCTCACCTACAGGGTTGCATGGACCATGCTATCACGAACACAAAAATTCTCACTTGTACAGTAAAAGTGCATTAGTCTCATGGACCCCTGCCATAAACTAAATATATAATAGAAGGTGTGAAGTTGTACCAAAAAAGAGTTGCATACCAAGAAGGGATAACCTGTCTGGTCAGTATCATTGGGAAAATACAATCTCTCAATAAACATACAAGGCAAGCTTCAAAATACAAAATGGCAAGGATTCCAAAGACAACACTAAAGCTTTCTTTAGTGTTGTTCATAATCTACAGAGGGAATCTCAGATCGGGCCACAGTTAATGTAAATGGTCACAAAGTACACTTATCTGACTGACATTACCAATTCGTTGTCAGACAGTTTGAATGCGGATTTCACCACCCTGTCATTACACAAGGGCCACATTTCCAGACCTGAAGAATGTAAAACCTGATGACTCACAGACACTCTAGTTAAAACATCTCTTTAACAAAGTACACACGCTCTGTCCAGTTGCAGCCTCTATACAGGTTACATACTTGTGGAATGACACACGGTAATGGTGTTCACAGTCCACAAGGGTTGAGCTACAACGTCGTCGTCTTCTCCTTTCAGATGCTCCCATTAGGGGTCGCCAGAGTACATCATCTGTTTCCATTTCTTCCTGCCCTCTGCATCTTACGCTGTCACACCATCCACCTGCATGTCCTCTCTCACCACAGCCATAAACCTCATCTTAGGCATTCCTCTTTTCCTGTTACCTGGCAGCTTCATCCTTAGCATCTGTTTCACAATATACTCTGCATCCCTCCTCAGCACATGTACAAACCAACTTAATCCTGCCTATCTGGCTTGGTCTACTAACCTTCAAACCTGGCCTGACCCTCTAATATACTTATTCTTAAACCTGTCCACCCTCGTCACACCAAGTGCAAATGTTAACATAAATTGATTAAGGGTAGAACTACAACAGGTCCTGGAAACCTTCACCCTGTAAGCCAGACAAATGTTATTTGGAAGGCTATGGAGCACAGCATTATGGAACTAATTAACAGAAAAATTATGAACCTGCAAAGACTGCACCATACCCACTTAGGTTCTCTAAAGGCCAGATCATGGCTCCTACACCTAGTAGACGTCAAGCCAGTCAACAAGGCTGTAGGTGAAGGAGGGAATGTCAACACAGCCAAGCTATAGCTCACCAGCAATTCATACCCATCTCACATACTGGTATTGTAGTTAACCTCAACAGACTGACCATAAACGATTGTTAGATGATGGCTTGACAACTGACACACAGATGTAGGAGACACAGTAGCATTTGCAGCCTCCATGTACTATTCTTTGCCAGTAACAAGTGGTATTCACTTGCACGTAGTCCTGGGACCACTCCTGTTTGGCATATAGCTTTCTTGGGTACAAGCAAACACAGTAGGGATATGTCTGCCCATGTTTGACAATGCATACTGTGGGCTATACTTTATTCTCCAGATGACACACACATCCTCCAAAAGGGTATCATACAGACAGATACCTGGTGTCCAAACTCATGCTTTAAAGCTATAAACCAAAGAAAGCATAGTTATACACTTTTAGATGTACCACATAGGTAGTAGTCCCCAAAATGTGGAACGGGTACTAATGTATACATAGAGCCATGTGTTAAGTCATCTCTCCTTTGATAATCACATTACCAAAGGGTTTTGGAAATCCCTAAGCAATAAAGAGTTTGCATGCAGATCCACAGAGGTTGTTGCACACCTATAATGATTAGTCATCTTTGCCAGACTTTGCTTGCTTTGGAACAGGTTTCAAATATACCTCAAAGCGTAAACCCTCACTCACACTCTTCAATAGAAGCAGTGATGAGTGGATGTGAAACGGAAGACGTAGCCCAGGGATCACTGAAGTGGCTAAGCTTGTCACAAGCATACAGAAGTGACCTAAGGTCTGGAAAGTGCCAGCACACTCTGGCAAAGATAACAGATGCGTTCATGGAGAAAGCAGAGTACCCACCTATGAAATAATTGAGGTCACATGTATGTATATGGATTTGCCCCACAGCTACCTTACACGTACAGTTGTCATTGTGATATGTCATACACTAGAAAAATTAAAACCTACTCCACATTGGCCAACGGTGTCGCGCACACACACACACACACACACACACACACACACACACACACACACAGTCCGCAAGTGCGAGATTCTAACTCCTTCCTAACTACATTATGATACTACAGCAGTATGCATTTATACAACATGCTATACACATTACTGGGATTTCACCTTTCCACAGGTTTATTTGTAGGATGGTGACATCATCAGATTTGTCAAAGATGAGTATACCACTTTTAAGCGGTGTGAGTAGTCTCCAAAAAGGTTGCTCCTCCCCAGGGAGACGCGCGCGCACACACACACACACACACACACACACACACACACACACACACACACACACACACACACACACACACAGTTGGCAAGTGCAGGATTCAAACCCCTACCCAACTACATTATGATACTACAGCAATGCGCATTTACATAACGAGCTATACACATTACTGGGATTTCTCCTTTCCACAGGTATATTTGTAGGATGGTGACATCATGAGACTTGACAAAGATGAGTATACCACTTTTATGGGGTGTGGGTAGTCTCCAAAAAGGTTGCTGTCTCCCCCCCCAGGGAGAGACTGACACACACGCACATACAGTTGGCAAGTGCGGTGTTCTTTATCCAAACTAAGTACATCTTTACACTTCAGCAAGCAGTATGGAATTACAGGGTGCAATACAGACATTACTTGCTGACAGTTTGCCCAAAGTTTTTTTTTCACATTTGCTAACCTCAGCAGGCTTGTCATACTAGGTATGCTGGCATACACATGGTCAAACCGGTGGCTAAGCTCTGTCAACCCAATACTGGAAATACAGTCAGGAGGAGTAGGGTCATACAGCCACAACACCAACTGTCTCACATAGACCTACAATATAAGCACCAGCAAAACACACACATAAATGCACATTACCATACTTGGAGAATACAAATATTAATCTGAAAAAGAGAGTGTCCTCCAAAGCAGACAAGCAAGCAACATGCACCTCCAAGCACACGCCAGAAAACACATAATACACCAAAGCAGTGTGCCTCACAACAGGCACTAAGGCAAAACAATGTACCCAACACACTAGTAATAGGTGACTTCATAGTCAGGCACACAGATGTTCCACTCACTCAGCTGGACAAGGGGAAGGTTACTGTCAGTTGTCTGTCAGGTGCTATGATCCGCCACATAACACAAGCACTTACATCACTCCAGAACAGGTACATATATGACGTGTTCTTTGTACATGTCAGTGTGAATGATCTGAGACATACCTCCCAGGACAACATGACAAGAGATATATATTAGCTCTAGGATCATGTATCCCAGGCTGGTATTACCCTGACCTTGAGTAGCATCTTACCTTCACCTTCATGATACTGCAATATAACAGAAAGATGATAAACTTCAACAATTGGCTGAGCTTCTGGTGTCATTTAAATGGGATCCAGTCTCTGTCTGCTTGTGATGACATGATAGACAAGCCTTGTTGCTTCGCTACAGATGGTTTGCACCTGTCGCCCCTATGCTTCTGAATACTGGCCAAGGCTCTTGCTGTCCCCATATTACCATTTTTAGGCAAGGCTCAAAGGTTCATAGGTAGGTACTAGGCTATCTGCCCAAGGGCATTTATAAGCCTAGCCAGAATGTGTTAGCTTTTGCCTCCCTTTTAAATTAGTTTCCTGGGCCTCTGTCTTGCAGGGCCACTGAAGTGATCCCAGAGGTAAATTTACAATTTCCCATCCACTCATCAAGATTCCTCTTGAAGAGAGTCATCGAGGGGCTCTGCCTAACATTAACTGGGATTCTATTCCAGAGCGAGGGAAGTCTCTGGGACAGTAATCTATCCCTCCAGTATGTCCTGTTTGTTGCTGTGCTGAGGTTTAATTCACTGGAGCATTAAGAGATTTGGTTTTCTTGAGGTGGAGCATGTCCATTAATTCCAGGTTGGACATGGCCTTATACGTCAGGCATAGATCACCTCTGAGCAGGCAGTAAGCAACCGAGTAGAGCTGGAGTTTCTTTAGTCGAGCTGCATAGGGCATCTCTTTGAGGCCCATGATCCTCTTGGTGAGGTACTTCTGTGGTCTTACCAGCTGTTGCATGTGCCAATTTAAGGTACATACCAAATTGGGCATTGTACTTTATTATGGGCCTAGTGAGTGAGTAGAGGGGCACAATGACCTCTCTTGATCTAGAGGTGAACCTTTTCTTGATTAGGTGGGCTACATAGAAGGAATTTCTAAGCATTGTGGCAATGTGATTATCAAAGGAGAGTGTACTGTCCACCTGTGTCCCAAGGTCTCTTATCACACTTTCAGTGTTAAGTATACTTCCGTCTATGTTGTAGTTCATGGGTACAGAGTTTTTACCAAAGGGGATGACTATGTACTTTGTGGCATTGAGCTTGAGGCCATGGCTTTGACACCAGGCATCTGTCTCAGTGAGGCCCTTTTGTAGTATGTTCACATTGTTAGTAGTTTCGATTATGGGTCCTAGTTTGCAGTCGTCTGGGAACCTCATTAGCCAAAGACCTTCTGTGTTAGCCTGTACTTCAGGGAAGTAGATACCAAACAGGACAGGACACAGGACTGAACCCTGTGGTACTCCACTTGTCACTGGTCTGAAGTCATACTTGGAGTCTGCTACTTTCACAGTGTGGGTTCTGTCAGTGAGCCAGTTGGCAACCCATCTTGTGACATAGGAATTTATACCTAGTTTAGTGAGTTTATCTAGAATTCCAGAGTGTGGGATGGTGTTGAAAGCCTTGGCAAGATCTAGATAGGCTGTATGAACCACCTTACCCTTGTCTTCGGCTTTGGTGACTGCTTCAAAGAAGTCTCAGGTTTAGGAGACATGATCTGCCTTTTACAAACCCAAAATGGTTGTGGTTCAGAGTTTGGAGATTACCAATGTCTTTTTGTTTATAAGTTCCATGATACATTCCATGGCCTTGCAGACCTGGTTAATCAGGCTAATGAGGCGCTACTTCCCGGGGTCCATGGTGGCTCCCCCTTGTGTAGTGGGATAACCGTCGCTGTGCGCCATTCAGCAGGCACAAAGCCTGAGGTGAGGCTATGACTGAACATGGTACGTAGGTGTGGTGCCAGTTCATTCTGTAGTTCATGTAGAACACAGCCTGGGATCTTATCTGGATGCTGTGTTCCTGGCTTTGGAGAGTGGTTTTTACCTGTGCAGCCTTGATGACAGCAGCTTTGCATTCTTCCGGTATAGATATGTGCTCTTTCATGGGTGAGAGGGGGTTAAAGTTAGCACTGATCCTATCTGCCAGGATGTTGGCAATATCCGTTGGGTCTGTATATTTAGTGCCATTGTGCTGTAACTCGGACCAGATCTGAGTGTTGCTATTGAGATTCTTGGCATAGCTATAGAATGCTTTGTGGTTGTCTTTAGAATCAGTGGCAATTTTGTTTTCATAACTAGCTTTGGAGGGTTTTATCAGGGATCGCAGCTTCTTACTGAGGCTGACCAGGGAGCTCCTCCACTCATTGGATTTTACCCTCTTTTGCAACAGTTTCTTCCTTCTGTTGTGCAGTTTGTTTATGGCAGGGGACCACCAGATTGGCTTCCTTTTCTTGGAGGATAGTGTCTTGGTTCTGTTTTCGATAGCATGATGCATGCATTTACGTAAGTGCTTATAAAGTGCAATTGTGAAGGATTCAGTAGTCATAACTGTATTGTCCATCTGCATGAGTGTCTTGAAGTTCACCACTTCTGTCTTAAGAAGCATGAAGTTGGCTTTGGAGAAATATTTTAACATGGTTTCCTTAATGGGGGGTGGGGCCAGAATGTGGATATGTAGGGTAATTAGCTTATGGTCAGATGGGACCAATGAGACGTTGACTTCAGGTGTGGAACACTGGTCACTCAGGACAAACCAAACCCCATAACCAACACAAATAACCACAAAGTGAGCTAAATGCTACTCCTTGCCAGAAGTCTCAGCCTCCAGATGCACACACTCGAGGCACTTCTCAGTATGGAGAATATTGATATCTGTGCAGTAACAGAAACCTAGTTCAAGGCTCCAGAAAGCACACCAACACTACCAGGATACTACTCATTCCATACCTTCCAGCATCAGAACCTGGATCATAGCACATAGGGTGGGGATGTATCCATATTCATCAAGGATACCTACACCTCTCTCTACATCCTCTCTACAGAATATGTACCCATAGAATGTTGCACAGCAACATTCTTCCCACTCCATAGGGGTGGGGCCACAAAAGACCCTTGGTATTCACGCTGTATGAGCCTGACTAGTCTGATCTGCAAGGCAATGGAGCCAGTCATAATGGAAGTCAACAATAAAGACATTGGGAACCTTCACACAGTTGAGCATACCCAGTTTGGCTTTATCAAATGCAGATCACGCCTCCTGAACTGGGTGGATTTCTTTAAGACAGTTACCCAGGCTACAGATGATCGAAATGAGCTCCACACAGCCTACCTATACCTCACTAAGGCCTTTGACACCATTCTCCAGTCAGGTATCCTAGATGAGCTCACCAGCCTGGGCATGAATCCTGGGCATGAATCCATACATCACAAGATGGATTCAAACTGGCTCACAGATAGATCCCACAAATTAAGAGTTGCTGGCTACATGTCAGACTCTACACCGGTAACAACTGGTGTCCCCCAGGGTTCAGTCCTGGGGTCCCTCCTGTTTGGTATAGACTTCTCAGAAGTACATGCCAACACAGGAGGGTTGTGGTTGACTAAGTTTGCTGGGAACTGTCAAGTGTTTGCCATAATAGATTCCCCAGATGACACAAATATTCTCCAGAAGGGACTGTATGAGGCAGATGTGTGGTGTCAGAATCATGGCCTCAAGCTCAATGTTAAAGAATGCATAGTAATCCCTTTTGGTGAAAACAAAGTGTTGCCAAAGTGATTAGGAAATCCTATGTGGCCCACCTACTCAACAGAGGGTTTGCATCAGGATCAAAAGAGGCAGTGATGGCCCTCTACCCTTAAGTCATCAGACCCATCATTGAGTACAATGCACCATTTTGGATGTACTCTACTAAGCATATCCAGCAGCTGTAGAGACCACAGAGGTACATCACCAAGAGGATTACTGGCCTCAAACAGTTGTGTTATGCAACACAACTGGTAAAACTAAATCTGTTCTCCGTTGCGTACCGCCTACTCAGAGGCACACTCTGCCTAACATACAGAGCCATGTCCAACACATAACTGTTGAACATGCTCCATCTACGGATATCAAAATTGAGTCGTACTACACACTCCAGGGATATGAACCTCATCACAACAATGAATAAAACATGCTGGTGGGATAGAGTACCATCCTAGACACTTGCCTTACTGTGGAACAGAGTCCCAATGTACATCAGACAGTGCCCCTCGCTGACTCTCTTCAATAGGAACCTTGATGAGTGGATAGGAAACAGACAATTTGCGCCAGACATCACATCAGCAGCCCCACTAGAAAGGGGCTTAGGGTACTAATTATTAGAACTAGGGCTTAGGAGATTACCCCATGGGGTGGTGAAAGCTGCACAACTTGACTAGGCTAATATATGCCTCCATGAAGATAGTCTACTACATACCTATGAACCTATGTGACAGGTACATGTCTACAGATAGTAGATGTGTACTTCATTGTACAGTCATGTTGTACAGTAGGCCATGGACCACATACACTGTAATGCTTACAGATACTGGTGGCTGTTATGTACAGTGGGTGAGATGTGCACCTCATGTGGGTGAGATGTGCACCTAATGTCTTTTGTGCCATTGGGATGTGTGCTGGGTGGGACAGTCCTGGATGGCTCCCTGTCATGGTCACCCTCTTACACACATCTCTGCCCATCCATCTTTGGCTTATTATACTGTGTTCCCCCTACATTTATATAGGTACATAGGTAGGTAATAGGCTATCTGCCTGAAGGCATCTATTAGTATGACCAGAGTGTGCAGCTATCGCCACACATGGGGTTAGTTCCCTAGGCCTCTGTGTAGAGCTGATGAAGTGATCCATGGTGTGACAGTTCAGTTTCACATACACTCATCAAGGCTCCTCTGGAAGAGTGTCAGTAAGGGACTCAGCTTAATGTAGGTTGGGTGCCTGTTCCAAAGCAAGGGAAGTCTGTGAGTTAGTAATGTATCCCTCCAACATGTTCTATTTATTGTTGTGATGATGATATCCCTAGAGCATGTGGCACAGTGAGCTTGGGTTTACTTCAGATAGAGCATGTACATCAGTTCTGCATTGGACATGGACCTGTCTGTTGGGCAGAGATCACCTGAGTAGACAGTATGCAACAGAGTACAGATTGAGTTAACTTCAGTCTTGTTGCATGGGGCAACTGTTTGAGGCCATTAATACTCTTGTTGAGGTACTTCAGTGGTCTTTCCAGCTGCTGAAGGTGCCTAGTCAGATTCATTGCAAGTGTTCTGTGATGCTCTCTGATGGGTCCCAGGACTGAGCCATGGGGGACAGCAGTTGTTACCAGCTTACAGTCCAACAGGGAGACCACAATTCTTACCTTGTGGGATCTATCTGTGCCCCAGTTGGCAATCCATCAGATAACATATGTGTTTATGCACAGGTTGTTGATTTTGTGGATATGATGTGTGTGGGATGTTGGAAAAGGGCTTTTCAAGGTCTATGTAGGCAGTGTGTCGCTCATTTCATTGATTTATGTCCTGGGTAACTGCCTTGAAAACTGTCTAGCAGGTTTAGGAACCATGATCTGCCCCTGACCAAACCAAAATGGGTAGGGTTGGGTGTTTATAGGCTCCCAATAGCTCTGTTTATGAGTTCCATAATGATGGACTCCATGGCCTTGCAGATCAGGCTTATTAGGCTTCTAAGACAATAGTTCCCATGGTCTGTTGTGCACCAACACTTTTGGAGTGTGCCAAACGTTGCTGTAACCCATTCAACAGTTTCATATCTTGTACAGAGGGTGAGTCTCAACAGACTTTTCAGGTGCAGGGTCTGTTTGTTTTGGAGTTCACATATGACACTACCAGGGAAACCATGTCATCCCATAGACGCCATGTTTTTAAGGTTTGGATAGAGCTGTTTAACCATTGTATATGTGATTTCTGGGTTTTCACAATCTCCAGGTATGGTAATGGGCCCTTTTGTCAGTGAGAGGGGGGTAAGTATGTATGAACCTGTCTGACAAGATGTTGGCAATGTCAGTCATGTACATGAATTCATTTACACTTTGCACTGACTCGGAACATATATGAGTTTACATTGATATTATGACATAACGAAAGAAAGCTTCATGGTTCTCTATGGACTCTTTGGCAATATTTTGCCAGAACATGGCTTGGATAATGTTAGGAGTGCTCATTGTTTATGCCAAAAACGAACTGGCCACGCAATAAAACATTATTGTGTTATTCTGGGAGAATACATATATTTTTGGGTCAAAATTCCAAAAATATATTATTAGATGCTTTCGATTCCTGGATGATGTTATTATTATATGGAATGGAGGAAAAGAACTAATAGAACAGTTTATAGAATATATTAATGGTACCACCCGGTTCTTGGAATTTACATACGAGTATAATAAAGGTGAGATACATTATTTAGATGCAACTATAACTAAAGATTATAAGAAAGGTGGATATAAATCCCAAGTATTTAGAAAGAAATGTTTTTCAAATTCATATCTACATTACCAAAGTGACCATCCCCATCATACCAAAAGAAATATAGTAAAAGGGCAAATGATAAGAGCTTCTAGAATGACGACCGAATATTGTGATTTTATAGATGAATTGGAGTTTATTAAGGAGATGTTTAAAGAAAGAGGATATCCCTTAAATATGTTGGAAAAAATTAAAATAGAAATAATAAAGAAACGTATTAGTAGATTTAAACCACTACTTGCAATTGGACAGAATGAAGATGGTTCATCATACCACACCACCTATATTGATACAAGTATGGAAAATGGGTATGACCCTTAGTAAGGATTACAGAAAAGGACCAAATAAACAAAATAACATATTAGGTAAAGAAATTCCTCGATTAATTTTAACCTACTATTCAGATGTAGGGTGGTTAAAAAAGGGTATTAATGGTATTTGGAATATGTTTAAAATGATGCCCGTGAGAATAAACATATTCCAGTGCCAGTTAAAATATACATTTAGGAGAAATAGTAACTTGAAGAATATTTTTGAGAAAAAGAAGGAACAAGAAAAAAGAGAGGGGCATCATTAAAGGTGGGTACATATAAATGTGGGAGGTGTGCACAGTGCCCATTTATTGCCTGTAGAAAGGATATCAACATTCCTAGTATTAATTTCACAATCATAGGGCACACTTACACTAGTTATACAAAGGGAGTGGTTTATTTAGCTTACTGTCAATCATGTTGGGGGTACTATATTGATAAGACAGAAAGAAATTTGAAAACTCGTATATACAAACATAATAGAGAGATTAGCAAAAAGTATGAAAATAATGCACTGTATAGGCATTCGGTTATATGTCAAAACATGGATATAAAATTTTGGGTATTGGAGGTAGTAAAACAAAATGAAAGGAGAGGGGACTGGGAAACCCTTTTGGAATACCGAGAGATGATATGGCAGATGAGACTAGATTCTTGTGTATTTCCTGGTATGAATGATCATATTTCGATAAAACCTGCCTTAAAAATGATAGCATCTAACTATGGTAGGAAATAGATTTGATCTAGTAATACTATTTTTGGATATTTTAGGTTGTAGTTTCACCATTACCATATAGACACAGCCTGAGGGGAAAGAGTAAAGTACATTGGAGTACATTTTAATTTTAATTTTAATTTTAATATTACTGTTCATATACCTTCCCTAGAGAGTGAGACTTATGGTTGTTTTGGTATATATATAATTATTAATTTTTAATTATTTATTAAACTTATTACATATATATACAATTATATAACTACCAGTTTTTATATTTACATATATGGAGATAACATAATACCAGCTAGTGGTTTTACATAATAATAGTTTTTTATATATAACATTCAGTATATCTTCATTATATATATACAATATATAAATATGGTAGATTTTATAGGTGATGTAAACAAGACTGAATAGGCTTATATATATATATATATATATATATATATGTACAGGACAGTAGGTTTATTATTTAATCATACATTTTATATGTTTTTTAACATTGATTTAATACCAGCTAGTGGTTTTACATAATAATATTTTTTTATATATAACATTCAGTATATCTTCATTATATATATAATATATAAATATGGTAGATTTTATAGGTGATGTAAACAAGACTGAATAGGCTTATATATATATATATATATATATATATATATATATATATATATATGTGTATATATATAATTTAGTCCACAGGACAGTAGGTTTATTATTTAATCATACATTTTATATGTTTTTTAACATTGATTTGTGCCCACATTCAATACACTCATTATTTATTGTTGTTTAACAAAGTCTTTTAAATTGGTTTTAATAGTATGTATTGAAACAGGTGTTTTATATATATGTATATATACATATATATATATATTAAGTAATCAATTAATTGATCAATTATAAATTATATATATCATATTTATGGTTGTTTAAATGTTCACTATTTATTCAATTATCATTTATATGCATTACAGTTGTGAATTGTGGCTTCCATGTCATTTTTTACTATTATGCACACACAGCAGTTTATTTAGGAAAATGTGTTTTTATAATATTAAGTAATTAAGCAATTATTGTATTACATAGAGGGTATATATATAGTAGTTTAAGTGTAGATCAGTAGATTCTGAAGAAGTCTCACGATATGAGACGAAAGCGCGCTCAATCACATTCATTTACTGTTACATTGGATTTGTGTGCTGTGTTCTGCGTTGGCATAATTAAAGTGCTTGGTGGGTTACCAATTGCGTGGCCAGTTCGTTTTTGGCATAGAGGAGGACAGCCTTTATTGAAACCTACAGCTTGACTTTTTGTTCTTTTCGTTCTTATTGTACAGGGTACGTATACCCAGGTGTTGTTTGTGGTTACCAGTGCTCATTGTTTCTTGATTATACTGATCGGAGATTTATTGATCTTCTTTGGGTTTTCACTTTCTTTGAACAACTTAAGTACTTGTAGTACATAGTTTGATTATGACAGGGGTCCAGTATATTATATGGGTCTGTTTTCATATCACTGTGTGCGCAAGGCAGGATTGGTGAATAGTTACAAGTGTCAGGAGTAAGAACTGCAACTGCCAGATGTGTGACCCACTGCTGTACTCAGACGTGGCCTAAGTGTGTGAGCATGCCCAGTATGACCTTTCAGTATGTTGCTGACTGAAATTTGCTAAATTTGTTTGTGTGTGTGAGCATGCCCACTATGGGCATATATACTATATTTGTGTCTTTCGGCTTTTCCCGGTTAGGGGTCGCCACAGCGGAACTCCGGTCCGCTAATGATTGACAGTAGATTTTTACGTGCTGGCTTGCCGGGCCTAACGCACAACCTTCGACGGAACGCCCATTCACGCATGTCGCCACACAGAAGACGCTCTAACTGAGAATCGAATGGGCAACGTCTAACTGTGAGGCGACAATATACGAGTGTGAAAAATCAAGTTGGTTTTTACTTCAGGTTTCACCTTTGTGTTGTACATAGACAGGAAGCATTCTGTGCCTGCAGGGCTTCCATGAGTCAATTTGCATAGACTTGTCAACATTTCTACATACGGGGGGACCGCTATTATTTGTACATTTCTACCCAGGGGCACACCTGATTGTTACTGTGGGTGTACATAGGATGAGGGGTACACCTGACTACACATTTGCTAGGCCTGCACTGCTATGTCACGTACTCCATTTCAGTCTGTACTGTTGCCTATCATACTGGCTTGAGGTATACCACTGTACTACAGACCTTAGCTTCCAATTACACGCATATTAGTTTGTGACTCATAGCCTACCCAACCCATATCACACTGCCTGGCCTGCTGTTATATGTCTGCATAGGCCTGGGGGGAGGTTACTCATATGCCTCTTCAGATGGCATGATGCAGCATTTGTTTGTGTTTGCGTTTGTCTGCAATTGTCCTGCTGGCTGTGACTGTTAGGTATGTGTCCCCCCAACTGGTATGTGTGAGTGACTTAAGTTCTGTCTGTGCCAGTGAAATGCTGTCATGGCTTAATGGTTCAGTACTGTGACTATAGTGCACAGTATCCTGAGTTCGAGCCCTGTCGCTGCTTTTTTATTTTCCTGCTGGGCAGACCTGACTGGTTAAGGAACAGTAAAGCAGGTGTGAGCGTGTTTACCCAACTTTGCTCAACATTGCCCAACGTTGCGCTGGTTAGCTCTGTGCGCAGCTATGCGCAATTGTATTTAAATATGCTCAATACTGGTAAAATATGCTTAACAGTGCTTTATATTGCTTAAAATAGGGACTCATGCCTCAGGTGGTGCTGCAGGGCTGCCTGTGTCGGATGTACATACTACACTCCCTATACATGTTTGAAAATAGGTAGTGTCAAGTTAGGCATCCCTTTTACTGTATGTGCGAGTCAGAGAGAGGGGTCATTTCCAGGGTTACTACTGAGTCAGTGAATGTGCTATGTGTTGCCTCTTTGCCAAGGCCAGGGCATACTGGGCACACCTCCTTCTGCCTACTGGGGCAGGCTCAGGTTGTTCCTCCTCCGAGTCACGCTGTGCCTGCGCAGGCCTTGGCAATGGTGGGGGGCTGTTTGGCCCTGCCCCATGTTGTTCCTGCTGCAGCTGTTTCCGCAGGATCATATTGTGTAGCATGGCACATACCATGACAATTTGGGTACATGTAGTTGGTGAGTACCGCAAGGCTCCACCAGATGTGTCCAGGCACCGGAACCGTGACTTGAGCATCCCAAACGCACGCTCAATTATGTTTCTTGTTTGTGCATGTGCCTCATTATGGAGTTCTTTTTCGGGTGTGTGTGCATTTCGGATGGATGTCATCAGCCACGGCTCCAGTGCGTATCCTGCATCCCCCACTAGGTGACCATCGGGGATGTCCCCATTGGTAAATCTGTGGTACAGCTGCGTCAGATGCCAGATGTGGGAATCGTGATAGCTTCCAGGGCAGCCGGCACACACATTCATTATTTTGCCCTGGTAGTTGATGGAGGGGAAGCCCTTGCGGTTGATGTAGACCCTGCCCCACTCACCGGGTGGTGCTTTGATGTGTATGTGCTTGCAGTCTATTGCACCCACGACCTCAGGGTATTCTGCTATTTGGTGGAAAAGACTCATATTGCTGGCCAGTGCTTCATGGGAATTGGGGAAATATGCGTGCTCACTGACATGTGCTGACATGGCATCCAGGAACTGGTGCAGTACCCTGGATGCTGATGCCTGTGAAATCCCCATCATATCACCAGTTGGTCTCTGGAAGGTACCTGTAGCTAGTATTCTTAGGCCAACACATACCTTGGTATCCACTGGGATGGGTTCCCCTCTGTTGGTTCTGTGTGTGAGGCGTGGCCGGCACAGCTCAACAATTTGTTGCAGGAGGTCTCTGTCCACCCTGTAGCACTCCACTATCCCCAGCTCATGTAGCCCCTGGTAGGTTACCCTGGGTCTGTACACTCATTCTCTGTCTCCTCACTGTGGGTTGCTCAGCAGCATCCACAACATCACCACCCTCAGCACCTTGCACATGTTGGTTTATGATAGCAAGAGCAGCCCCTAACATTTTGTCTGACTTTAAAGTTTTTAAGCTTTCCCTCCTTGTATACTGCAGTGTTGCAGAGTTCTTGGGGAAAGAACAGGGAAGAATGCTGTTTGCAGAGTTTAAAGTGCTGGGCTGGGCAAGTCTGCTGCCTGTGTAATTGGCTGATTCTGATACATTTCACTTGGCAGCTCTGCTAGTTCTCCTTGGTTAACGTCCTACTACTTCTTTTCCTTCCTTTTCCCTTTCTGTTTCCGCCCAGGGCAGCGCCGCGCAAACATGCATGCACATGCTGTATGCATGTTTGCAAGACATTTCAGATATTTTCACAGTGTGCACCTTTGGTTTCTGGTTTTCAAAAATGACAACTGTAGACACGCCTCTTGCAATCCTGAGCAACTCAGGGCAAACACAAGACACTGTGCTCCAATTAGCTTACAGCCTTTCTGACATACCCCCTCATGATGTTACCTATATTCTACTCTGCTACTCACCTACTCTTACATTTACACTCTTGGGACATGGTTCACATGCCGGGGAAAATTGGGATTCACTATCCTTATCCGCATTTGCATAGGGTTGCCTACTAATGCATGGTTACATCTCTTGCACTGAGCTTCCCCCCCTTAGCAACCAGTACTCAGTGGCCATGTTGTCTTCAGCCTGCCATTCACCTGCATGGCAGGCTAGGCTTTTTAGTGAAAATGGCTGTTTTTGGCTATTTTTTAATTATTTTCTTGTTTTTAAAGTGCTGCACATTTGCGTGATGCTGTGCTATACTTAAACATCGGAGATCGGTGAAAAAAAGTTATATTTTAATAATTTTAAACATTTTATAAATGCCAATGTCCTTATATTTGGTCATTGGCATGCTTCCTCAACTGTATGCATCCTTTATTTGGAGCTGTCATAGCACCGTTTAGCTATTTGCAGAACGGTACTCTGTTACCAATGGAGTACATTTCTGCAGATAACACTAATCTTCCACGGACAGGTTAGTGTTTCCTGGATTGCAAATTTACCTCATTTGCATAGCTTTCAGCAGCAAATGAGGTAATTTGCATACCATGACTCTGTCCGTGCAAAAGTATCTTTAGCAGCTCTCGTGCATGCCCCTGCCAGCTGTTCCTGGATCGCACGGCAGACATATTGCCTGTGTGACGTCTTACTCTACAACTTTGTGCAAGCTTTAGTAAATCCGGCCCCCAGTCTCTTCCCACATATGTTTAGCTGCTGTAACAGAATCATTTTTAATCCATATTCTTAAATACTTCATTTTATCATGTCCCCATAAATATGGGTGTTACCACACCATTTCATATGTGGGTACATAGTTTATAGTTGTAGCCTTTGTGTTATCTTCATTAATTTTAGATCTTGAAAAAAATGGAAACATCTCAGAATGTTCCATAACACTAAGATCTCCTTTTCTGTTTGCATCAGGTACAAATTATCATTTGCTAATAAAGCCAAATGTTCTTGAACACCATACCAATTATATCCTTGAATTTCTCAGCTCTTTGTTTTCTTTGCCAGTGATTCTAAATGTAATGCAAGTAACAAAGGGGAAAGAGGAAACCCCTCCCTGGTTCCTCTGTTTAAGTGCATCTTGTTAGAGAGAAACCCTTTGCTTTGATTTTAGCATCCAATCCCTCATATTCTTCTAATTAACCTTATTATTGTAGCAGGAAATGCTTCCATTCATCTACTCGCAATCACAGTTTACTCCGTTTGAATGCTTTCTCTGCATCAAGACCCACCAATAACTCTGGTATTTTCTTATATTCTGTTTCCCTCTGTATCATTGTTCTATTGATGTTGTCAAATGTTTATCCCCTTCACAAAACCACATTGGTCCATGTCTTTAAGTTTTGGGATCACCTTTGCCATTATTTTAGCCATTGTAGACATAAACACTTTAATGGGCTTGTATGAAACTGGATCAGATTGGTCTTTGCCTTCTTTAAGTATTACAGCCACCCCGTTTATTCTCCAGAATGTTAGTGCCTCCCTTCCTGTTAAACAAACCTTCCAGATCTTTATCACTTTCTTTTCTCCTAGCTTCTAAACTTCAACTGGAATACTGTCTATTCCTGGAGACTTTCCTATAGATTGCTTATACAGTGCAATGAAAAAGTATTTGCCCCTTCCTGATTTCTTATTTTTTTGCATGTTTGTCATACTTAAATGTTTCAGATTATCAAACAAATGTAAATATTAGACAAAGATAACCCAAGTAAACACAAAATGTTTTTTAAGTGACTATTTTATTTATTAAGGGAAAAAAAACTATCCAAACCTACATGGCCCTATGTGAAAAAGTAATCGCCCCCTAAACCTAGTAACTGGTTGTGCCACCCTTAGCAACAACTGCAGTCAAGCATTTGCGATAACTGGCAATGAGTCTTTCACATCGCTGTTGAGGAATTTTGGCCCGCTCTTTGCAAAATTGTTTTAATTCAGCCATATTTGAGGGTTTCCGAGCATGAACTGCCTTTTTAAGGTCATGCTACAGCATCTCAATTGGATTCAAGTCCTGACTTTGATTAGGCTACTCCAAAACCATTTTGTTTTTTTAAAGCCATTCAGAGGTGGACTTGCTGCTCTGTTTTGGATCATTGTCCTGCTGCAGAACCCATATACGCTTCAGCTTGAGGTCACGAACTGATGGCTGGACATTCTTCAGGATTATTTGGTAGAGAGCAGAATTCATGGTTCCATCAATCACAGCAAGTCGTCCAGAAGCAGCAAAGCAGCCCCAGACCATCACACTACCACCACCATGTTTTGACTGTTGGCATGATGTTCTTTTTCTGAAATGCTGTTACTTTTACACCAGATGTAATGGGACGCACACCTCTCAGAACATTCAACATGTTAAGTTGTCAATCTCGCCTTCATTCTTGCTTGATGGGTTGAACTCCTTTTACCAGCTCGAGGCAGCCCCATATCCCATGATGCAAGGCAGGAGTACCCAGACTGGTAAGTAATTCAAAAACCTTTTATTTTGATAGTTTAACTTAATTTTTTGGGATTAATTTAATTTAATTGGACTGGTGTGTGTGTGTTTTTGGGCACCATGTCTAAAGAGAGGGTTTCAGGTTTGTCAGAAGATGTCTCTGACAGACGGTCACACCCTCTTCACCTGCAGGACTCCTGTGCTATTTGTCACTCCTTCAGCCAGAGAGTCCTGCAGGAGCAGGCTTCTGTTCCTAAGCCTGTGGGCTGGAGCCGATTGTGCCGACAGGATCTCTTCAAGGTCATCCAGGTTGTCAGACCATGACCTAGAGAGAGTGGTCAGTAGATTGCTCAAGTCACAGGTACTGGCCCAAATGCTACACAGTCCGCTGTTGGTCCAGTTCCTCCTTCAACTCTACCTCAGAGTTTGGAGTTGGAGTCTGTTCCTTCAGATCTCCTCTTCCTTAGAACATCTGCCTCGGAGACTTCTCTCGGACCTGCCTGGGAGATGAAGAGTGTACTGGCCACTGGTATCAGTCAGCAGTCTCTTCTCCCTCTATTGTACCTGTTGACATCTCTGCCACGTCTCTTGCTACAGGACCCAGAGATCCTCCGCCTCAGGTTTGATTCTCCTGATGGAGATCCTCCTAGGAAGAGGACTTGTAAGAGGAAGCATGTAGACTGATACTGACTTTGATGAGTCAGAGGGATCCCCTAGATCCCTCTGAGGATGTCTCCTTCTCAGACATCCTAGAACTTCTGAAACAGACAACAATCCCTCTGAGGATGAGCCTCCACCTCCTGGGTGTCTCCGCCTTATGCAGGTTATAGCGACAGCTCCTGACTCTGTAGAGCCAGTCCCTAGGAGGCCTTCTAAATTTATAACTGCCCCTAGTGACAAACAATTCTGATGCCATGGTGGTGGCTGCGGCCACCAAAAAGGAACTTGCAGATCCTTTCCTCCTAATAAGGACTCTAGGACCATGGATAGAATTATCTTTGTCACTTCACCAGACTCCAGAGAGATATCCTGAAGGAGCTGGGAGAAGTAGTTCAGGATCCTACAGCTGCAGGGGCCCAAGCAGCTAGGAACCCTCAATTCCATTGCTAACTCCTCCATGCGGCTAATATCTTATGCTGCTGATGGCACAGGTGTGGCTCTTAGACGCCAAGCCTGGATATGTGATTTTGATCCCTTTAAGGCGTCCTTCACAAATTCTCCCTTTGATGGGTCAGCTTTGTTTGGCCCTCAGGTGAAGGAAACCTTGACCAGGTGTGAGCAGGACGGCAAGACTCTTTCTGCTGTTGGAGTCCGTTTTCCACCCTTCTAGGCCTTATCCCAAAGGACAGAAGGGTGGGAAGAAATCCCAAGGAGTCACGCCGGATTCACGTGGTCAGTTTACCCCTAGAGGCAGAGGGGTAACAACAACAGAGGCAGAGGGTCCAAGAACCAGGGCAACAGGGAGTCTCTTCCTGAAAAGCCTTTTCAGCATCCCTGAGGTGTTGCCTCCTTGGAGGCAGTCGGGAAGATTATCACTGTACCCAGAAGCCTGGCATTCCCTCACTCAAGACAGATGGGTACAGTCGATCATATCCAAGGGTTACATAATTCCTTTCGAGGAAAGTCCCTTCCCTCAAGTTCCCTTCCAGATGTACCAGGACATTGCAGAGTTAGAAACTACTGCAAAAAGAGCCATTCAGCCAGTCACAATAGACCATTCAGAGGTTCTTTTGGTCCCCGGAGACTGGAGACCAATATTGGATCTCAGCAGACTCAACAAGTCTGTCAGGAAGACAAGATTCGAATGGTCACTCTTCAGTCAATTCTGCCCTTCTTACAGAAGGACAACTGGATGTGCTCAATAGATCTTCAGGATATCACATCAAAATTCACAGACGCCCAGGAGATTTCTAGTTCAGAGCCCTGCCCTTTGGTCTCACTACAGCCCCCAGAGTGTTCACCAAATGCATGGCAGTGGTCACGGCTCACCTGCTATCAGCCACCACCAGGCATCAGCTTATGGATTACACAATAGACCTTTGTTCTCATTTGGGCATCTCAGTCAAGTCATCCTTATCGCTGCCAGTCTATTACCTTCATAGGCAAACTTAAACACTGTTCGGATGTCAGCTACCCTTACAGAACAAAGAGTTTCAGTCATTCAGACTCATGTGAGGATCATTCTGGCCAGCAAAAGGTACAGGCCAGAATGGTTCTAAAGGTATTAGGTCTTATGGCTGCGGCCATCACTCTTCTTCCCTGGCTCGATTCTACATGCGCCTCCTTCAGTGGATGCTGTTCACACAGTGGTCACCAGATTCTGGTGACACAAACATGCAAAGAACATCTTGCTTGGTGGATCACATCGTCTCAGGTTCACCAAGGCAGGTGCCACTGTCACCACGGATGCCTCCCTGATCGGGTGGGGGTGGCAGGATGGTTCATGTACCATCTGCACATAAATGTCCTGGAGATGAGAGCAGTGCTTTTAACGTTGCAAGCCCTCAACGACTTTCTTCCCGTAGGGACAATTGCAGTCCACACAGACAACATGTCTGTAGTTTGGTATATCAACAAACAGGGCGGAACCAAGTCCTACCCCTTGTGTCGCAGACTATGGCAATGGGCGATCTCCTCTCATCGGTTTCTGGTAGCAACGCATATCCCTGGGAAAACCAACATTATAGCGGACAGATTGAGCAGAGCTATTCCCATGCCTCACGAGTGGTCTCTCAAGCAATCCATAGCGGAAGAGATTTTTCTGGAATTTTGCTACTCCCCAAAACAGCAAATGTCCAGACTTCTTCAGCCTCTTCCCTCTATCAGGCCATCCCCAGAGACGCTCTGACCCAGGATTGGCCCCAGGGACTTCTTTATGCCTTCCCTCCATTTCCTCTGATCCCTCAGGTGATCCAGAAAGCTACCGCTTTGAGAGCCAAATTGATTCTCATTGCTCCATCGATCTGGACCCAGTACCAGATCTACTGATTCACCAAGTCAATCCCTTCTCTCAACCTCACAGCATGGTTGCTCCACTTCCTTCCTTAGCCAGGGATCTCTAACCCAGTTAGAGATATCAGAGGATTTACACAAGCAAATGGTTATTGGGCTAAGGCCCAAAATATTGATCCTTACTGCCCTGTTCAGGCAGTTCTGGACAGATTTTCGTTGCAGGCTCCTCTTCTTCCACAGTCAGAGTTCAGTTGGCTGCTATTTCTAATTTTCATGTCGGGATAGCAGATCATAATATTATGTCCCATAGACTCTGCAGGGCCTTTTTGAAAGGGATTTTCCTACTAAAGCCTCCAATCAGGAATCCTCCTCCTCAGTGGGATTTAAATTTAGTGCTGACATCCTTGATTCTTCCCCTTTGAGCCAGCTGTTTCTTGTTCCTGAAATATCTTTCTTGGAAGACTTTATTCCTAGTGGCTATTACATCTGCCAGGAGGGTGTCTGAACTTCATGCTATTTGATTTTTCACAAAGACAGAGTATCTTTGAGAACTAATCCATCCTTTTTACCTAAAGTCGCAAAACAATCTGAATCAATCTATTGATCTCCTGTATTTTTCCCAACTATTCAGATAGAGCTGAACAAAAGCTACATTATCTTGATGTCCACCGTCAGCTTAGATATTATTTGAACAGAACAAAAAATTTAGAAAATCTGATCAGCTTTTTGTTTAAAAGGCCTTCCTGTTTCTAAAGTGACTTTGTCCAGATGGGTCATCACTGAAATTTATACTATCAGGGGAAAACAGCTGTGCTCAAAACCTAAAGCACATTCAACTAGGAGTTTAGCTACTTCTACAGCTTTTCAAGCTAGACTGCCTTTAGACACTATTTGTGCAGCGGCCACTTGGGCCACTCCTCACACTTTTGTTTCCCATTACAAATTGGACTTGGCCTCCAGGGACAGAGCCAGTTTTGGCTCTACAGTCCTCAAGAGTTTGTTCCATTGAGCCACCCAGGATAGAGGTGCTAGGGACGGTCCCATCAAGCGATTGACAACAAGTTATGTACCTACCATAACGTTCCATGTTAGTTGTCTTCTCGCCCTGGCCTGGACAGACCTTGTATAAGAAACTATAATGCTAAAGACCATTTAGACCTGGTTCCTTTTCCATTTGTAAGTTTCTTCTTCCTTTGGGAAGTATTGTTTATGCTTGGTGTTATTGCCCTTTTGTCAACAAACGAGATCTGGGTACTTCCTGCCTTGCATCATGGGATATGGGGCTGCCTCGAGCTGGTAAAAGGAGTTCTCGAGCTGGATCAACCCATCAAGCAAGAAAGAAGGCGAGAGAAGACAACTAACATGGAACGTTATGGTAGGTACATAACTTCTTATTTTGTTTCATTAGTCCACAGACTATTTTCCCAAAAGTCTTTGAGATCATCAGGATGTTTGGCAAAAGTGAGATGAGCCTTTGTTTGTCTTGGTCAGTAGTGGTTTTCACCTTGGAACTCTGCCATGCATGCCATTTTTTGCCCAGTCTCTTTCTTATGGTTGAGTCATGAACACTGACCTTAAACTGAGGCAATTGAGGCCTGCAGTTCTTTAGATGTTGTTCTGGGTTCTTTTGTTACCTCTTGGATGAGTCGTTGCTGCGATCCTGGGGTAACTT
The DNA here is from genome assembly GCF_019279795.1 of Protopterus annectens. Classification (NCBI taxonomy): domain Eukaryota; kingdom Metazoa; phylum Chordata; order Ceratodontiformes; family Protopteridae; genus Protopterus; species Protopterus annectens. The sequence goes on along the minus strand of NC_056737.1, from coordinate 1,921,975,801 downwards.
TTGTAGGCCGGCAACTCTTGTGAAGGTTCACCACTGTTCCATGTTCTCCATTTGTGGATAATGGCTCTCACCGTGGTTCACTGGAGTCCCAAAGCTTTAGAAATGGCTTTGTAATCTTTTCCAGACTGATAGATGTCAATTACTTAGTTTCTAATCTGTTCCGGAATTTCTTTAGATGGCGGCATGATGTCTTCCTTTTTGGGATCTTTTGGCCTACTTTACTTTGTCTGACAGGTTCTATTTTAGTGATCTCTTAATTCAACAGGTCTGGCAGTAATCAGGCCTGGGTGTGGCTAGGGAAATTGAACTCTGCTTTCCCAAAAATGTGATTAACCACAGTTACTTCATGATTTAACAAGGAGGGCAATTACTTTTTCACATAGGGCCATGTAGGTTTGGATAGTTTTTTCCCTTAATAAATCATCACTTAAACTGCATTTTGTGTTTTACTTTAGTTATCTTTGTCTAATATTTGTCTAATATTTAAATCTGTTCTGAAATATTTAAGTGTGACAAACCATGCAAAAAAGTAAGAAATCAGGAAGGGGGCAAATTCCTTTTCATTGCACTGTATGTCGCCATTTTTATCTCCTCTCCTGCTATCTTAACTCGTCTATATCTAACCTTGGCATATTTACATTTTCCATAAATATTTCCATTTGTGCTTTTTCTTGATTTTCCCACTACTCTGTTTTATATAAATTCCCATAAAATTGCAAAAATATCCCTAATACCTGTACAGGATCTAAATGGGGAACTACATAGTTAACTGTATACAGTCAACAAGAAAGCTGATGGGTGTGCAAGAATGCACAAATCTAAGAGTTGGGAAATTGGTCCTTACTTTGCAGTATTAAAAGGTAAAACATTGTATGTGCTGTGGCTGTTTTTTCTGCTCTAGTGTACTGGTGTGTCGACATTTTCAACATTGACCATTCTACCAGTCGATAATGGATATTTCTGCTGAGTAGTGGTACACCAGCGTGTGTGTGTGTGTGTGTGTGTGTGTGTGTGTGTGTGTGTGTATACATTTATATATGCACATGTATTTGTGCACACATTTTTCTTTATATAGTTACACTTGTTTTTTTATTTACTTTTCCTAGCATTTTTACTTTCAGAGCTATTGGATCCCTTTCTGAGGCAAGAAAGCTCGGAGAAGTTTTGCACTCTGTCTTTTATATGGAGCCCTCCTGTAGCTCCTGGCAGGTAGTGTGTGCAAAAGATGCCCTTAAGCTTTGAAAATCGGAATGGTTGGATATGACTCCCAGTAGCCTAAAACTTTATAATGCCGATCTATTAGAATATGTACTGTTATGGTAAAGTCTTGCCGCGGTGGTACGGCGGTAGCGTTGTTACCTCACAGCAAGAGGTTCTCCCGTTTGATTCTCTTTTTGGCTTGGGAGTGCCTTCTGTGTGGAGTCTGCATGTCCTCCCCGTGGTTAGGTAGCATTCGAAAGACATGCGTGCGTAAATGGGCGTGCTTTGTTGAAGGTTGGGCGTCAAGCTGGCACCTCGGCGTTTTGTAAAAATCTACTGCCAATCATTAGCGGACCGGAGTTCCGCTGCGGCGACCCCTTACCGGGAAAAAGCCGAAAGACAAATTGTTATGGTAAAGTCTTCCTTACGCAACTGTCCTTTCTGTTTTTGGTTCCTTTTTCACTTATCCTGTGTTTTCCTTGTACTACCAGTTTAGTTAAGGAGAAAATGAGTATTGCAAATGAATTGTTTACTCCATAATTGTTACTGCTTTGTGTATTCTGTCTACTCTTTTTTTTTTTTATCTTAATTTGTCATAATTTAGCAATAAGTAATTGTCCTCTGTACAGCTACCAAATGTAATTGTAATGCCCGACACTTGTGTCACTGTAATTTTAGTGTGATGCAAGGTGTTACACATGAGTAGTATCACAAAATTTTATTGAACTTATTTAAAACCTTTTCAGTTTTTTAAAACCATATTATATGGATTATGTAATTATTATAATTAGTATAATACTTGTATAATTGTTACTACTGCCTTGGCTAAAGCTGTGTACTGTACATACAAATTGTTAGTGTTGGTAGAGTTTTTTCCCTTGGGTCCCCTCTGTATATGTGCATTGCCTAATAGAGGCCAGCCTGAATGCCAAAGTGTAATGAATTTCTGTAACTGTGATCGTGTTATGTGAATATCAACTTTTATAGTGATTGTACTTTCAACTTTCCTTTAATATTTAACAGATGCTGTACATTTCTGCTTAAAGTTATAATTTCAAGGATAAATGTTGTCTTACTTTGGATTATGTGATTTACTTGGGTTTCTTTACCCATTCCCTCCATTGGAGCTCAGGAAGTTTTCACTGTAACTTCTAAATGGGAAGAGCCTAAACTTTGTGAGAGAATCAAATAAAATCCTCCGATTTCAAACAAATGTTCATATAACTGGAACCATAGGGCTATTTAAAAGTATAAATGGCAAACTATTCATATAGTGGTGGTATTCTTGAGGTTCTAGGACTAGGTCTTAAACTGAAATTTGTAAGTCACAGTAAATGCTAAACTATTAAGTTAGTAACATTTTTTAGACAACTTGAAATAACTCTGTAACCACTCAAGCTACATTTTAACAGCAGCATTTTGTTCATCCAGCTGAGAGCTTTCATAAGAGGCTAAGTAGTTATGTCTGTTTTTCTTGGTTGTCAGGATGTTTAGTAAAATATATTTATTACACACAAAATATTATATGAACAACAATTAATATCTTTTTACCAACAGTCGATAGAGATCAACTATCAACACAGTTGTTTGCCAGTTTTTTATTTTTTTTATTTTATTTTACATTTGTTTACTGGGAAAGTCTGTCTGGACAAGCAGTCCTTTTTCAGCCGAGGCCCGGGGGGGGGGGGAGCTCTACATATAACTAGTAGTACAACAAGGACAACAAATAATAAAACCAAAAGAAACAAACCGGCAGTAGGCATTCACTGGACTAGAATTAATTTAATTGTAAGCGCTTTCGAATATAGAAATTTAAAAACCTCTTCAGACAAACGTATAATTAATAACTGACCAAGTAAATAACCCTCCACATCAATAACATCATATCCTGTAAAACATTTAAAAGGGTAGTGTTTCATTAAATCACAGTATAATCACAGACATAATCAACCTGAATAACATTCATTTCACCTTCAACCAATCCTAAATTCACTAATTATTTAAAATATATAAATATGTAAATTCAAATGTAATAAAACATAACTAATTAGACGTTAAATGATAAATTGTGCACTAGGTTTAGCACAATTATATGTTTTTATTACATTTGAATTTACATATTAAGGTGAAATGAATTTGTATTGTCAGGCTCACACATTTAATGTTTATTTTGATTAATTGTGGAAGTATGAGGAATGTTTGTTCTGCACTTTCTTCTTCTTGTGAGGAAACATCTGCTTTAAATGTGTTTAGCTTCTTCTGTTGTATTAGTCATGCCCTCTGTTTGCAGCATGTGTGACTTAGTTGATAGTTATTCCAGGGCCTATAGCCTGTGGTACTTTTTTTTTTTTTTTTTTTCTTTTTCTTTTTTATAGAGGTTTGCCTGCCTGCATTCCCAGAACATCCCAAGAGGATGTAAATACTGTAATGAGATGTTTTTATTTTCTCTATTGAGATTCAGTCTAGAGGTGATCGAAGGGATGGGTTAAGTCAGGAAATCTCAAGATTTTTCTGCCCCTCTTTTTTTTTTCATATTTTCTAGGGATTCTGTATAATGGCAATTGTGTTCCAAAAATAATTCAGAAACCCCCAAACCTACAGACAGTCCAACCAGTCATCTTGTTCCTGGCAGATCATTTTCTTTCCAGAATGTCTGAACTTCCACTTTCCTCTTTCTCAAGATCATTCATCAAGGGTATAGATGTCAGGGAGTGGATATTCTTCCTTGCCAGAAGGTTATTCCTCATCCACCAGACCAGACTCCTTTCCACCGGTCTTTCCTTGCATGCTATTCCAGAGAGTGATAGTACCGTGTCCCAAGTTGTGAAAGTATTTTGTTCAAAGACGTTTTGGTGCCAAATAAAGATGATTCTTTGAGACCAGTTCTAGATATTTCTTCTTAAGCCTGTTTGTGAATGTGAAGTGATATCATTTTGAAGATAAACACCATCTGTTACCGTCTCTTCCTCATTCAAGTTTCCTGGTAACTGTACAGTTAAAAGATGTGTATCACATTCATTTTCATCCAGTTTTCATGTATTTGTGTGTGTCTGGATCAAATTATCAGTTCTTTACCTTACCCTTTGGACTAGCCCCACTGCACCAGGAGTTTTCACATTGCCTAGCTCCATTTGTAGCTTATTGGAGGCTGCAGGGTATCCATTTTTTTCATATTTAGATGACTTGCTTATCTTTAGACTTTTTTTTTTTTCAAAATGTCAAGAATCCCTCACTTGAATGAGAGAGATTACACAAGCTGTAATTCCAAGAGAACATTCAAAAGTCCTTTTTAACTCCTTCACACATGGTAGCGTTGTCGCCTCACAGACGCTGTCCGGTTCGATTCTCAGCTAGAGCGTCTTCTGCGTGGAGACATGCGTGAATGGGCGTACCTTCGTTGAAGGTTGTGCGTCAGGGCTGGTAACTCGGCACGTAAAAATCAACTACCAATCATTAGCCGACCGGAGTTCTGCTGTGGTGACCCCTAACTGGGAAAAGCCGAAAGATACAACAACAACACAGGATTGTCCCGTGGGTGTCATCTGGGAATTACACACAGGCTTGTGTCCCGTGGGTGTCATGTGGGAGCCTCCATTCAAAGAGCTTTTCTTCCACAGGAAAAATTAAAAAAAAAAAACTCTAACTAGATCTGTTTGTAAGGATTTCACTCAGACTTCTGCCACTGTGAAGGGAGTACTTCAGGATTTTGCATCTCATGGCATCTATGATTCTGATGTTAACCCTGACAAGACTTCACATTTGAAAGTTACAGCAGTATCTGAAGTCTGTTTGGTCCCAGCATCAGCATTCCTTTTCTTTTCAAATTCCAGTGCTAGCATTTGTCAGTAAAAAAATTATTTGGTGGAGACAGCAAATATCCCTAAATTTAGGTCTCGCGTTATCCCTCCTTGTCCCAAAACAGTCCTACACAAATGTCTCGGACTATGTTTAGGGAGCAGTTTCAGGAGGGATAATGGTGCAAAGTGTATGGGATGCTTAGGACAGATGCAGACACCTAAATGTAAAAGAGATGCTTTCCCTGATCAAGGCAGTCAACTTTCTGAATCTTTTTTTCATCCCCCAGTAACTTTTCAAGTTGTTTTTGAGACAATACCACAGTCATGTTGGTACATCTGGATGCAAGCAGGGGGGTAAACTAAGTCGTACCCTCTCTTGCATATTAGTCATATTAGCTTGTGATATAGATTCACAGCACAATCTCACTTTACAGGCGTGCTTCATTCTGTTAGAGCGATATTGTCGGGCAGACAAGCTGAACAGGACAGGGCAGATTCTTGCATTTGCAAACTGTATCGGGGGGGGGGGGTCTTCCAAGTTTTGATCCATCGAGAAGAGTGGTCCTGTAGTAGACCCATTTGCCTTCTCTCTATATAATCAGCAAGATTCTGCTTTAGGACTCCGTGCAAGAAAGCCGTTTAAAACTGATACATTTTCCTTTTCTTTGACAGGAATATTCTTGTATGCTTTTCTCCCCTTTCCTCTTCTAAAATTTCAGAAGGAATCCCCAAAGGTCGTTACGTCAGTTTGTGGACCAGGCAATTGTGGTGCCCTCTTCTTTTGGAAATTTTTAATTGTAATTACTGCAAGCTTCCTCACAGAATGGATCTGCTCTCACTAAATCAGGGGTGTTTGTTACATTCTGACCCCAGTCAACTTCAACTGACTGCCTGGGCGATAGGGATAGGTTCTTATTTCCATTTAGGCACCCATTTGCTGAGGATGTGCAGCAGGTACTAATTTAGGCAATTAGACAAGAAAGCCAGCTACTACAAAATAATATATTAGCAAATGGAAAAGGTTTTCTTGTTGGTACTGATGACAACATAATCGGCACCCTCAGGGTTAGCGCTCTGCTTGATATCTGTGCGAGTTAATATCCTGTAGCCTTTCTTACTACTCTGTCAAGGTTCATTTATTGGTTATTTCAGCATGTCTGCCTGTAGATCCTCCTTTTTCAAGGCTTTGTCATGTGAAAATGTTTTTGAGATGGGGTTTACTTAAGATGCCTCCAAGAAAGCCAGTGGCTGCTTTTTGGGATCTTGTGTGTTGGAGAAGCTAACACTTGCTCTATTTGAACTAGCTAATCTGGCTGACTTGAGATTCTTGACATGAAAAGCAGTTTAACTGATTGATTTGACCTCTGCAAGAAAAGTATCTGAATTGCAAGCTCTCATGGTGAGTCAAACCTGTCTCACTTTCACAGAGACGGAGTATCATTATTTACTTTAAATGAAAATCTCAGTTTCCGCCATTTTCTTTACTGATCTTAAAAATGAGGGAGAAAGGATGCCGCATACCTTGGATGTCCACTGACAGCTTGGGTGCTGTCTTGACAAAACTAAATTTTAAACATCTTTGGATCTGTTCTTTTCTTGTGAAGGTAAGAAGGGACACTCTGTGTTAATAAAGACTATTGAAACAAATTTCCAAATGTTTGTCTAAGGCTATTACATTTTGTTATACCCACCACAACAGAATTTTTCCAGGCAGGGTCAAGTCCAACTCTACCAGGACCTTGGTTTCATCTTTCATCTGTAGCTTTTTAGAAATGATTGGATTCTGTAAGTATTCTAGAAGCTGTAACTTGGTCCTCTATACATAATTTTATAAAGCACTGTCATCTTGATTCCTTTTCTAGGTCTATACCAGGCTTTGCAAGTACCATTCTTCAGGGGCTGGACTCTTCTTCCACCTCCCAAATGTAGTAAGCTAAGGTAATCTTAGCCATATAGCTAAGGTTACTGCAGCAGTCATCAGTATGGTGAACACAGTCTAGCACATACCTATGAACCAAATGACCACAAGGGCCTTTTTAAGCCTAGCCATACATACCTAATCTCTGACAAGTTCTGGTACCTTTGATGAGTGTAAGCAGGGGCTTGGGAGGCGAAACATTTTACAAGCAGGGTCCTAGGAGATGAACCATTTACAGATTGCCTGTGTCTATTAGAGACATGGGTGCCAAACCAAGGATGAATTTCCTGTTCCCCCCATCTAATTGTCTAAGTTGCACATGAATTGGGTTAGGGAAGAACTCTGCTTCACATAGTTGGGGAAGCGTGTTCCAGAGAAGGTTCCAGAGAAGGGGTAGTCTCCGGGATACATACCCATCTCTCCATCAGGTCCTATTTATGTCACAGGCAATGTTTGTCTTCGGGTAATTTTGGAGCGGTTTCTTTTGCTGATATGCAGGAGGTTCATCAGAGCGGAGCCTAACAATGCATTGTATGCCAGGCATAGATTTCCCCTTAACAGTCTGTAGGAGACAGAATGTAGGAATAGGGCCTTGAGGCAACCTGCAGAGGACATGTTACTTACACCCTTACCCTTCACTCTTTTAGTGAGGAACCTCTGTGGTGTTCCATTTGTTGGATATGCCTGGTTAGGCATGTACCAAATGGGACATTTGTACTCCGTGATATGTCTGAATGCTGAATACAGTGGAACAATGACTTATTTGGACCTAGATGCCATTCTTTTGTTTATAAATTGCACAGCATAGAATCATTTCCTCACTACTGTAGACATGTGATGGTCAAAAGCTAGATTACGGTCTGTGTGTCCCCAAATCACTGACTACTGGGTCAACTCTTGGGGGTATGTTGTCAATTCAATGGTTTCCAGGGGTAAATGACTTCTGGAAAAGATACTGTTATGCATTTCTTGGCATTTAGGTTTAGTCCATGGCTCTGGCACCAGTTGTTTCTATGTCAACCCTTCCTGGAGAACATTTGTGGCAGTGGGCAATTTCAATGACTGCCCCTAATTTACAGTCGTCTGCAGATTTAGTCAGCCAGAGGCCATTGATGTTGGCCTGACTTCAGTGAAGTAAATGCCAAAAAGAAGCGTCACAGGACCGGTCCCTAAGGGGCTTTGTGTCTAGCTATTTTGTAGAGGTGGATTACCCAATTCTAACTCCCTGGGTCCTGTCTATAAGCCAGCTTGACTATCCAAAGGGTGACAGAAGGGTTTGTACCTAACCTCTTACGTTGGGGGATTGTATCAGACGCCTTGGCCAGGTCAAGGTAGGCAGTGTGAACCATTTTGCCCTCCTCCGTTGCTTTGGTGACCTTCTCAAAGAAGTCCACCAGGTTGAGTATGCATGACCTGCCCTTGATGAAACCATACTGGGTTGGGTCCATTGTCTGGAGGTTTCCTGTGTTGTTTATCATTTCCATGATTCTTTCCATAGCTTTGTGTATGAGACCTAGTGAAACTTATGGGCCTGTAGTTTCTAGGGTCTGTAGATGGCCCACCTTTGTGCAGACGGATGACTGTTGCTGTTCTCCATTCGTGAGGCATGAAGCCTGTTTTGAAGGCATCAGTTAAATAGCAGTTCCAGAGGGCCTGATCATGTTTTGTGCTATTCAGAAAGCATTCTGAGATATTATCTGGGCCCATTGATACTGTGCTAATAGCCCTAGAGAGAACATTAAGGACCTGTTCCCTAGTGATAGCAGGAGAAGTTGTATTTGATATTTCCTGAGGGAAGGCTGGTGGGAGAAAGGGGTAAAGCTGGAGATGAATTTTGTCGGCCAGTAGGTTTGATGTGTTTTCTGGCTCAGTATAGGTGGCTCCATTTACAGTGAGCTCTGCACACAATTGTATATTGCTTTTGAAGTTGTGGGCATAGCTAAAGAATGCCTTGTGGTTATCCTTTGCCTTAGTTGCCAAATTTCCCTCAGTTTTGGTTTAGGTAGACTTTATTTGTGTTCTGAGATTCTTTAGTGTGAGAGTGCTTTTATCTTGCTGGGTGCTGCACCTCCTAATTTTTGCCATGATTTCTTTCCTCCTGTTGTACAGCCTATTAATGTTGTTCTACCAGCGTGGCTTGTTTTTTGAATTAGTTCTGTCCTTGGTGGGTACAACTGACTTTAAGCAGCTATTAACATGTTTGTATAGGGTTTCTGTGAACAGTTGTGCGTAGGCAGCAGTGTTCTCAGGGTTTATGGGAGCTTGAAATTTTGCCAGGTTCTCAATTAATAGTAGGAAGTTGGCCTTGGAGTAGTTTCTGAATATTACAGCGTTAGCTGGGGTTCCAGGTTTCCTTTTTACTTCAAAGACGACAATTTTGTGGTCTGCCCTTAACAGAGAAGACTTTTTACACTAAGGGGTGTGCAGCACTCTCCCATATTAGTGATGAACCACATCCAGTATGGTCGCACCCCTTGTTGGTGTATTGACAGTTTGGTCCAGGGAGTGTGTGTTTACAAAATCCAGGAATCTCTGCGCCTGTATGTTTGGTGTCCTATATTATTCTCAGTTAATAGTGGGGTAATTGAAGTCCCCCATAAATATGGTATTGGGTTTGATGGTGAGTGTTTCCAGTAAGTTTAAATACATGGTATGGGTTTCCTGAGTCATAGAGGGAGACCTATAGCTTGCAAGGAAGTTGTATTGGATTTTGCCTATGGTGATTTAAACATGGAGAAGCTCAAGTGCATTTTCCTGTTTCACCAGCCTTTGAGGTATGTTTTTGATGTAAATCAAGACACCTCCACCTTTAGTTCCCTGCCTGTGAAGTAGCTGGTCTAAATGTGTGGAAGACATTGTAACCTTGCACTGTCTGTGTGCTTTCAGCGGCTTTAAACCATGTCTCTGTGACTGCACAGACATCAGCATTCTCTAGGGTGAAGAGAGCTTCTAGGGAGTGGAGTTTTTTGAGGAGTAATACCTTTTTAGATTTTGTTGCTTTTGATTTGCTGTGTTTAAAGTACTTTCAGTTTGGCATTGCGTGAAAAAGGCAATATGGGGGAAGACTGTTTTAGCTAATATTCGAAAGCCTTAAGGGGAGAGGTCAGACCATCCCTGGCAAAGTAGTGTGGTCTGTTGACCATCTTCTTCCATCTTGACAAATATTCCCTTAGAATGATACCAGAAATTAATCCAGTTATTAATGTCAGTCATCTTTTGTTTATGTTGTGGCAGCATCCTTGGTGAAGGTAAAATGCTGCTCAATGCTAGGCTTGTACCAGCCTGGGACACACATTCCAAGAGCTCCATGTTGTGTCTCTTCATATAGTGTAAGGAGGTATTATCTCGGGCTATTTACACCCACATGGACTGAATGAGTCATACTGGTACTTTTAGTCCAATGACCCGAGTGCGTGTGTAATGTGGTGGATCCTGGCTCCTGATAAGCAACTGACTGACTTTCTCCTTACTCAGCCTGGCGAGAGGGACACCAGTGTGTCTCACAATGGAGTCTCCGATGACTAGAATGCTGGATTCTGTGGTGGCTTGCTTTATGGACTTAGAAGTAGAGGTTCCATGAGATGTGGCTGTGTGTGTTTATGCACGTATTGTTTTGAAAGAGTGCATTCGGGATTGATGAGGGTGTTTTATGTGTACTTGGGCTAGGAGGTCTTAGGGGTTTAAGAAGGATGCATTTAAGTGCCTCAGCATATGTGGGTCTGTGTGTGTGTGTGTCTGCTTTGAATTGTGTGTGATGAGTGCAGTGTGTGTACTACGGGCAACCTTATTGACACTAGTAGTAGTTTTATGTGAGAGCTTTGCCATCAGTGACATTGTGTAAATACATCTCTCACATACCATATCAGTCTGAGAATTAACTGGTTGTCAGTAAACATGATGAAATTTCTGCATTGCCTCAGGATGCCCTTATCCACCAAGCCGGTAACTGAGATGGTGGTAAAGTTAAAATCGATGGGAACAGACCCTTTTTTATTAATTATGCAGTTAATATAAAGTCATGTCAGGCGTAGCTGATTTGAAACTCTGGGGACAGTGCTTATCACTGCAAACTAATTGTACTATGTGCAGCTAGGTGTTGGTGAAATTTCAGTGGTGGTGTTACAGGAGAAATGTCAACTCAAGGTGTCGGTGACTGTACAGGGCAATACCAAACACTTGAGGGGAAACTAATAAGTAGAGCCTGATGATTTATGTATGAAGTATTTAGGCAGATAGTCTGAAGTTGAAAGCAACTCAAGCAGTACTTACTGAAAAGAAAAGAATTAGCTTGTCAAGAATGATGAAAACATAGTACAGTTGTGTAAGGAAACTTCTTGTATATAACGGTAGGTGTTTGATCAGTGCTATAATAACTGCTGTCTCTCACCACCCCCTTTCTTTTTATTTTGTGTATTTATGCCTGGGTGTGTGTGTGTTTTTTTTTTTTTTTTTTTCGGCCTAACCTTGACCTTTCAGGGCTCCGTCTCCTCTCTCTGGCAGGAAGCTCTGAAGGGCTTAGCACCCAGACTTGTTTTTAGTCAGTTCAACTCGTGCTGCCTTAGTTTGGAGGCATGGAACATGCCCTGAAGTTTTGAAAGCTGGACAGCTCTTGTATCCTTGGCAGGATGGATCCCATATAAGTAAGACTACTGCAGCAGTGAGAATTCGAACATCCACTGATGTTCTTCGTGTTACACTGTTGCAGTCATTACATTTGGGTAATCTGCTGGCAGGTTGCCCTCAGTCGGCCAGAATTCCAAAGTCTTCGGTCCTGTGTCAGTTGCTGTCTCCTCTCCCATGACGTCAGGTCGTCAGGGGTATAAAACATGCAGCCGACGCCATTTTCTTTAGTCTTTCTTGCTGCGCGGTGCCCGAAGCAGAAGCATTTTGCAAGTGCCGGTTGGCCGACTCCTGAAATATTAGAGTTTGAGTTTCAGAACCGAAGTCTTCACTAAAGCTAAGTACCCCGTTTGTTCCTGTTCTTGGCAGTATGCATGAGTACTGCAAGGTTTGGGATGGAGCTGTTAAAACACAGACCTTCACTGGCTACCATATGGACTCAGATTTGAATTGCCAGCCTTCCAACAGACAAAATTTGAGTTTCAGTGCAGTCTTTGCCTTTTGAATATGTCGACAGTGATGGCTGCTTCCAGCATCTTGTTTATGGGTTTCACGTCCACAGTAGTTTTCCTAGTTCCTGACAGATATTGCATGAAGGTTCTTTTGTGTGCAGCAAGATTTAGTTTTCTCAGAACATGGACAACAGTGATCCATATCTCACAGGTTTTGCCAGTTGGCAGCTGCTGTGGTGACTTATTTCAGTTTATCTCTAGGTAGTCCTCCCTTTACCCTTCCAACGTTTGACAGTCAACATGGGTGCTTCTGCCCCTGGGGGTACTGTATGGTGAAGATGAGCCAAGGGACTTGGTCACAGGAACAGACCTGTCAACTTATCCTATGGGAAAAGAAGGTAATCCTCTATGTTGCAGAAGCTGTAGAACCCATCCCCTTTTGGTGCAGGCGCTATCCACTGCAATGTGGTGGAGGTTTAGTATATCAGCAAGCAGGAAGGAATTGCTACTGTCACCTGTGTAAGGATGCCGTGAGTTTATTGGAATTGGTCTTGTTTGACTCATTCCTTTCTAATTGGAAGGCATATTCCCAGTCAGGAAAACAGTCTTAACGCATTGGATCTGCTGATGTTTACTGATAACTGGTCCATTAGTCAGTCTGTGGTGGATGCCTTCTTCTGCGCCTGAGTAAATGATAAATGCTGCAGCTATTTCTTTTCTCATCCCCTCACAGGAGCTTGCGTATTGGGGCACACTGGTCCAACAGTGACCTCTGTCTTTTCGAATGTTAATTCTCCATTTCCTCACCATAAGTCAAGAGTCATTCTCCTAACTACAAAGTGGCCCAGACAAGTATGACTTCCTGTGCTCTGGCCTTACCCAGTAGAGAAACATTAGCTCTTTGCACCCTTCCTTTGGCAAACTTTACCTTAACATCCTAGGGTGGTTCAGATCCTCACTGCTGCTGAAAGGCTGTCTGCTAACAAAATTTTACAGGTGAAAATGGATGAAGAATTTGCTGTGGGCCACTAGTCAAGGTCCGATTGCCTGATGCTGCATTTTTTCCCAATCATTTTAGATTAAAGACCCAGCTCTTCCACTGTCAAAACACCCCTTTCAGTCATTTCTTTCACCTAGAACTTCACCGTTCCTCACTGGCTTCTTAAAAAAAAAAAAAATGTAATCCCTTCTTAAGGGGTGCATTTCTCTTAAGACAGTCTGTCAGAGAAGCTTTTTTCCCCTTGGATCTGAATGTCATGTTGGCAAAATTTAAATCATTTGTCTTTGAACTAGCAGCCAAAGCTGACCTAAATACTTGTCTTGGAAGACTCTCTTGTAGTAGTTGCATCAGCTAGGAAGGGACTGGAGCTTCAGGTCTTTTTTTTCTAAACCTTTGTATGTTACATTTTCTAAGTATTTTTTGTTTACACACACTATCTCTACTTTCCCAAAGTAGAATCTGAAGTTAGCATACTCATTCTTTCTGCAGGTGAATATTTGTTAAACTGCAAATTAAGGTATTACTTTGTTAGAACTAAAAATAGGAAGGTTGATCAGCTTTGATGCAGATAGAGCAGGTTTAGAAAGTGTCCAGACTTGGTTTGTCCTGGAGGACTGTTAACTGCATTACCTTATTTTATGATAAATTTTGTAAAATCTAACAAAATACCCCAGCAGCTCATTCTCTTAAGAACCAGCTCCATGCCATAGAGGGATAAAGCCCTGACTACACAGCAGGTGACAAAAGTTTTAATAGCTGCTTGGTTACTCATAGGATCTGGCTGTAGTAGGATAGAAGTGATGGGATACTTCTGGCTCGCCCTTCCTGGGTGGAGGGATGTGGCTGTGGCTTGCTACAAGGGTGACGTAGTGGAAGTCGAGCCTATTGAGTCTGCATTAATGTGTTGCATTTGCACTGCAAGCTGAGGGAGAATTCCTAGTGTGGACACGTGCTTCCTGTTTGGAGGCAGCAATGGCAAAGCATGGAGGAACCAAGGGGTGAGGTACTTAAAAGGGAAAGGGCGTAGGCTACACCCCAAAGATGACCAGGCTGATCTGCTCCCTACTACCAGACCCACCAGAGGGTCCCCCTGGAGTGAATGGACCAGTTGTGTGCCAGTAGTGCAGCTGTCCAACATGGTCCTTTGTTGGGAATTAAGCTGTCGCTACATCTTTATTATTATTATTATTATTATTATTATTATTATTATTCCAAGAACTCTTCTGCAGATGATTGTGTGCCTGCAGGGTGGGCATCTATGCCTAGGTTCATGATGTCCTATAAGCTTGATGTGATCTCAGTAATACCACCCAAAAGGAGGAGCTGAGGACTCTGAAGTGAATGGACTGGATTGTTTCAAACCCAAAAGCTGTATACTGCTGACAATAATATATCTTTATCAGCCATCTATTTTCACTTCAGCATAGCTGCCCGTCATTCTCCTACCTAGAGAAAAGTTTGTGCTGGAGGATCTGAAGGAATGCCCCTGAGGGCCTTAAGGATATACAGAGATTTTTGTGTATGCTGATAAAGGACAAAATTAGTCTGGAGGTGTTGTGCAATATGGTAGTTAGAAGAGAAGCTTTTGAGCTTGAGAGAATCTTAAAGGTACTGAGTCTATTGCTGCTTGCTGCGTACCAGTTCTGCTATTGCAGTGAAAAAATATGGATCAAGGAGATCTGACATTATGGTAAGAGATAGCATCAAAGACTTGCTCTTTTTACATAATTTTTGATCTGAAGTAGGAACTTCATTTGTCAGCAACCTGTGGGATACGGATCCGATCCGGCAACTTCTATCATAGCATAGATCCGAGCTCCTAGCTCCTCCCCTTACCCATAATCCCCTGCCTACCCTAACTGACCCCAGATCTAGTTTGCCGCTCTTCAAGCAACAGCTAGGTTCCAGAGCTCTTAGCGTTTTTGTTAATAAAAAAAAAAAAAAAGTTTTTTTCTTTCTGAGTGAGTGATTGTGCGTGCGTGGTAGGTTTACCCTTTACACTAATCTTATTATTTTAGCTTTCAGCTTAAATTTAATTTAAAATATTACTCCCTCCCCCGCTGGTCGTAGCATGTGTGTGTGACTTGAGTGTTAGGGGCCTAGTGAGTGTGCTTTACTGTAGTAATGTCGGAGGCCCCTAAAGCCATTTTTCGAAATGCACCGAGTGTGGTCACAAGCTTTCACCGGCTGATGGCCTCGGTGCCTTGGGGTTGAACACGTCTCTTTGGGTTGTGCGATTTGCGTGGCGTTCAACCCCAGGGCACTCAAGGATCGAAGCTAGTTCTGGTGGGCCTTCTACCCCCAGACTCTGCTTCGGCCTCCGGTACTTCGGTGCCTGCTACCCCCCTGGTAGCAGTCACTCCTGCCTCCCTTCCTCCGACCGGGACTCAACCTCCCGCTTCGGCTCCGGAGGATAGGGAGGCCAGGAAAGAGAAGCGGCGGGAGAAGCACCTTAAGCGGCGGGCCGATGACTCCTCATCGGCCCCGCCCGTCAAGAGGGCTTCTCCGTCCAAGTCATCTCGATCTCCTCCTCCTCTGATCCGATCCCCTTGTTTCTCCCCGGGACCCGAGGAGGAGGTGATCCGGTCCCCGTCAAGGTCATCGAGGCGACACTCTAGGTCTGCCTCTGTGGTCTCTTCGAGGTCCACTTTTAGCATGTCTGGTGCGGACATGGACCGGATGATGAGGAGATTCATCCAGGCCCAGATGCAGATGGGAGTGCTCTTGCCCCCCCCCTCTGGGGGGGGGGCTCGACCCCTTTTTTCGCTCCTATAGCTCTTTCTCCGACCCGCATTCCGGGTTCGGAGCGCTCTGAGCCGAGCCACGTTGGATCCGGGGGTAGGTCAGAGTCGACCGTGCTGGGCACGTCGGCTCCGACTGCTCCCTCGAGTTTGTCGGTTCCGACCTCTCGGAGCCGTGGGCCGAGCTTCGGATCCGAGGGATTCGGTGTGCTTTCAGCTCCGTCCCGGTCGGAGCACACTGGTCCTTCGGATCCGACGTTCTCGGCGCTGGGTCCGATCCCCACTTCGGATCTGAGTGGGAGTCGGATCTCTGATCCGTCAGAGAGCGGCTCCCCCTCTGCTTTCGCTGCAGTGGAGAGGGCACTGTCAAGTGCTTCCAGGCCTCCGGTCCTGGCTTCGGCTCCCTCCCACACTCCTTCTCATCTGGTCCTGGCTCCCCTCATCCGGCCCTTGGGGCAGCCTGCCTCAGCGCCTTTAGGAGTTCCAGTGGAACAGGATACAGTCCGTGAGGACTCCTCAGACAGCCCCCCCGAGGATATTCCTCACAAGGCAAAGTGCAAAAGGTGGCACATAGACTCCCCTGAGAGTCTCACCAAAGATACAGACTTGGATGGAGGGGAAGGCTCCCCTAGGTCACCCCCCCCGAGGATGTCTCCTTTAGAGACATCATGGAAATGCTCAAAATCAGGGGTGGGTGGTCTGCCCCCAAGGCTTCCTCTGATGAGTCCGTATTCCTTGAGGCGTTTGAGGCAGGACCATCTACCTCTTGGGTGTCTCCTCCACCCGACCCCCTGGTGGATCTCATATCCTCTAGGGCTTGGAAGGAACCGGACACCGTAGAGCCGATCCCCAAGCGTCCAGACAAAATTTTGAGCCCCCCTGCAGAGAGATCACACTGGAGCAGAGGTCCCCCTGTGGATGCCATGTTGGTGGCTGCAGCCACCAAGAAAGAGTTGGCTCAGGAGAGCCCCACGGTTCATCCTCCAAGCAAGGAGTCTCGCGAGATGGACTGTCTTGGGAAGCGGGCCTTCAGTTCAGTGACCTTCTCTATGAGGGCTTTGAACTACATGGCACACGTTATTCGGATGCAGCGGGATCTAATTAAGGAATACGCTGCTCCCCCCCCCAGGGTCCATGTCGGAGGGAGACAAGGATCTGTACTCCTCCCGAATGGCCACCCTCCGCTCTACCTCTAACACCTCTATGCGGCTGTTGTCTCATGCTACGGAGGGAGCCGCTAGAGCAGGTGGAGTCGGGCTTGTCATGAGGAGACAGGCCTGGCTCCGTCACTGTGACTTCTCTGAACCCTTTAAGGCGTCATTCGCGAATGCCCCTTTTGATGGTTCTGCACTGTTCGGCAAAACCGTTCGCGACACTCTTGTCCAGAGCGAGAAAGATGGGAAGACCTGTCTGCCGTCGGAGTCCGCTTCTCTGCGCCCCAGAGGTCCTTTTCCAAGAAGCAAAAGGGTCAGAAGAAGATGTGGTTCCGAAAATCGCATCAGTCCCAGTCTTCTCAGGACAACCAGTCCTCTCGTGGCAGAACAGGACAGGGAGGACGCCACCCCAGAGGCAGAGGGGGTCCTAGGAATTTGGGTCCAGAGAACCGTTCTCTGAGAGGCCCAAGCAGAACCCCTGAGGGGTTACCCGACTGCTCCACTCTGGAGGCAGTCAGGGGGGCGTTTTTCGAGGCACCTAGCAAAATGGAAGTCCATAACAACGGATCGCTGGGTGCTTCGTATTATATCCAGAGGTTACCAAATTCCCTTTATAGTAAACCCCAGAATCAGAAGCCTTCCCGACGTTCTACCCAGTCAGAGGGAGGCGGCTGCTGCAGAAATTCAGCAGCTTCTGCAAAAAAGAGCCATCCAGCCCGTCCCCCCAGATCAAGTCGGATCAGGGTTTTACTCCAGGTTCTTTCTGGTGCCACAAAAGACGGGGGACTTTAGGTCCATCCTCGACCTCTCTCTCCTAAACCTGGCGGTACCCAAAGAAAAGTTCCGAATGGTCACGTTGCAATCCGTCCTCCCCCTATTGCGGGAGGACGACTGGATGTGCTCCATAAACCTCAAGGATGCATACTATCACATTCTAGTGGACAGGCATTCCAGGAGGTTTCTCTGCTTCCGGCTGGGAGCCAGTCACTTTCAGTTCAGGGTCCACCCCTTTGGTCTCACCTCAGCCCCCAGGGTGTTCACCAAGGTCCTAGCGATAATAGCGGCCCACCTGAGACTCCAGGGAATTCAGGTCTTTCCATACCTGGATGACTGGCTCTTCACAGCCCCAACAAGGCATCTACTTTGTTCATGCAGGGATTATTTCCTCAGTCTGGCTCCGCTATTAGGATTAACCATCAACATGACCAAATCCTCTCTCATCCCTACACAGGTGTTGGATTTTATAGGGGCGAGACTGGATTCCAGACAGATGCTTGCGTTCTTGACTCCAGATCGGCTTCGGAACCTGATGTTGCATGTGCAGGCCATCCTTCAACTGCAAACTCCTTCGGCGGAATTGATCCTGAGGGCCCTAGGATCTATGGCGGCTGCAATCCCTCTGCTGCCATTGGCCCGGTTGAACATGAGGGTTCTGCAGTGGACCCTCCAGGTACAGTGGTCCCTGTCTCACCCAGTTTCCTTAAGCAAGGTTTGCAGAAGATCGCTCCTGTGGTGGCTCCAGTCTCCCAACCTCCACACGGGAAGTTCCTTCTCACTACCTCCGCCAGTCGACACAGTGACCACGGATGCTTCTCGCCTGGGGTGGGGGGGGCATTTTTCAGGCAGGACAGTCCAAGGCACATGGAACGACGTAGAGATCTCTTTGCATATCAACGTCCTAGAGATGAGGGCGGTGCTTTTGACGTTGCAGGCACTACACAACTCTCTTCCGGTAGGGATGATTGCGGTACGGACAGACATGTCGGTCGTCTGGTACATCAACAAACCGGGGGGAACCAGGTCTTACCCCCTTTGCCGCGAGGCCATGAGAGTGTGGGAATGGGCGATTTCCACCAACCGCTTTCTCATAGCAATGCACATTCCGGGACGGTCCAACATTCTAGCGGACAGGCTCAGTCGTACTATCCTGACTCCTTATGAATGGTCTCTCAACCATCGAGTTGCAGAGCAAGTATTTGCCCGATGGGGGCAACCTTGTTGCGATCTTTTTGCCTCTCCTTCAAACACCAAATGCAACAATTACTTCGCTCTGATCCCCCCTCCGGTGGAGTCCCCGAGAGACTCTCTAGTTCATGCTTGGCCTCCCGGTCTGCTTTATGCTTACCCTCCTCTTCCCCTGATGTTGAAATTATTACAGGAAGCCAGGCAGCTGGGGAGCAAGATGATCCTCATTGCCCCATTCTGGCCTCGTCAGACGTGGTTCCCTTACCTATGGTCTCACCTAGTGTATCCACCATGGATTCTGGATCCCATTCTGGATCTCATTTCTCACACTCTCGGTCTTCCGACTCCGAACCTGGTCAACCTCAAGCTGACTGCTTGGTTGCTCCAGTTCCACTCCTCATAAGGACTCCCGGGATCTCATCACCGGTCAAAGCCATTCTTGTAGCAGCTCACAAGCCTTCCACCAGGAAGGTTTATCGGAGTAAGTGGAAACGCTTCACCATTTGGGCAGAACACCATCGTTTAGACCCTTTTACAGCCCCGATATCGTCGGTTCTAGATTTTCTAACCTCTCTCTTTTACCAGGGGGCTAGTTCTTCCACAGTCAAGGTACAACTGGCAGCAATCTCATACTATCACGTGGGGCAAGAGTCTGGCCCTCTTATCACTTCCAAACTGTGTAAGACCTTCCTCAAGGGTACCTTCCTCCTTAGGCCTCCAGTTAAAGAGGTGGTACCTCCATGGGATTTATCCTTAGTCTTGCAGGCCTTGACTGGTCCCCCATTCAAACCGGCGGCCACGGTTGATCTAAAATTTCTCTCTTGGAAGACAGCCTTTTTGGTGGCCATAACTTCAGCCAAAAGAGTGTCGGAATTGCAAGCTCTTTGGTCTTTCACCCGGATAGGGTTTACCTCAGGATCAATCCGTCCTTTCTACCTAAGGTATCTTCAGAAGCGAACATCAATCAATCTATCAATCTTCCAGTGTTTTTCCCCAACTTTCATAACAAAGGAGAGTACAAGCTACATTCCTTAGACGTACACAGATGACTACGTTTTTATATCCATAGAACTGCTGATCATAGGCAATCCAATCAGTTGTTTATCTCCTTTGCCAAAAGTAATTTCGGAAAGTCAGTTTCTAAAGTTTCTCTCTCGATGGATCTCGAGTTGTATTCTTTTAGCATATCAGAGCTCGGGAAGGCCTGCACCTCAAGGAGTCCATGCTCATTCTACTAGGGCCGTTGCCACTTCTGCGGCCTTTCAAGCTAGGGTTCCACTGGATGACATTTGTTCCGCAGCCACTTGGGCTTCATCTCACACCTTTATCAGCCACTATAAAATAGATGTTGTCTCCCGAGGTAGGGCGTCCTTTGGCTCTGCGGTGCTCCGGAATATCCTTCCATGAAGGCCACCTAAGATTTAGGTAGCTGGGGACTCTGTCCCACAGGTTGCTGACAAATGAAGTTCCTACTTCAGATTAAGAAGTTATGTACTCACCATAACGTTCCATCTGAGTAGGTATCTTCATTTGTCTGCAACCATCCCCCCCTCCTTCCCCCTGACCAATATGATCGTTCTTGTGTTATTGGCATATGTTCCCATTGGGACACTTTTTATCTGCTGTGCTATGGGGCAAACTTGATCTGAGGTCAGTTAGGGTAGGCAGGGGATTATGGGTAAGGGGGAGGAGCTAGGAGCTCAGATCTATGGTATGATAGAAGTTGCTGGCTCTGATCCGAGATCGGATCCGTATCCCACAGGTTGCAGACAAATGAAGATACCTACTCAGATGGAACGTTATGGTGAGTACATAACTTCTTATTTTAAGTATTTCTACGCTTAGTAGAATACCATCAGAATCAGATTTCTGGTCGTGCTCCACCCATGGCTGAAATTACTTTTCTTTTTTTTCACCACTGCCTCATCACTTCTACCTTTCCCTATCCTTCGTAACTTTTCCTACTCCTTCCATCCCTAAGAACAAAAGACAAAGCAGTATGACTTTTAGAAATATTACTACAAATATAAAAAGGGTATTTAAGCTGCAGTTGTAAATTTGTTCTTTCTTTATGCAACATTTTTGTAATTTCTTTTCTCTTTTTATGATATTGTAAATAGTTGAAATGTTTTTTGCTATTAAAAAAACTCATTTATTTGGAGGTTTTTTTCCCTGCCTTTGCTGAAAATGGGCTCTTTTTGCTCCAGTTGTACTTTACCAGTAAACAGATGTTAATAAATAAAAAATACACTGTTTAAAAGTGTGGAAAACACACTTTAGGTATTTGTATAAGTTTTACTAGGTTAGGGTGCTGATCAACAAATGACCAATTTCAGGCTCAGCCGGGGTTGTTGGAGACTAGTAAAACAATAAAACATCCATTATAGATCAGTGCATAATCCGTAAAATCTGTGATTTGATTTTTGACGTGAATGTAGTAAAAGAAGAGGGAGATCTGGAAGGGGAAGAGGGATAAACATTCTGAAAGCTATGCAGGTACATATACAGGTTTTTGGCTACCAGGGAGCAAGAAAAACAATGTGAAGAAAACATAAATGTAAGGGGCAAATGGAGATATTGACTTATTTGGCTTGAGTTAGGATACTTGAATGTGGTTGTGTTTCAGCAGGTTTACTTTAACATTTGGCCTGAAAATAATGAAGGTTAGAATATCCTTTAAAATGAGATTATCTGGCAGCGATCGGGCTTGCAGAAAGAAGCTGTGATTGGTGCAGTGAAGCTTTGTTTTGGGAGTTTGGAGAGGTGGCCCTGGCAGGGATTGGCTTCCGAGGCTGTATGTGGAGGTAATGGACTTAAGTTATTTATATATTTGGTAACCTGTTAAGCCCACTGAGCACAAATTCCCTTTAGGGGTGTGAACTGTGAGTACTGTCTGGTTAAGTGACTTGCTCAGTCATGCAGCAGGCAAACAGAGGTGGAAAGAATCTAGAAAGTTCAGTAGAGTTGAAGCAACAATGTCCTGATGCAGGTGTGATTGGGGAACCTAGTAAGCATTTGACTTTTTGCTTTTTTGTTAGGTCCCCACATTCTGCTTCATCCTTTCAAGCTATGCCAGTGATCCCACCACCACCACCACCACCACCACCACCAGCTCTGCTAGTGTTTTTATTGCCCCTGGACTATTTATTTTTCTGTGGCTGGGGAGGGGTCATGCCACGGATTACATCTACTGGGTGATTTTCATTTATGACCTATCCCTTCTCCCTTGCATTCGCCTGTTAGATCCGAGGGCTGGTCCCTTATTGTAGACCATGCCTAGAATACACCCCCTGCATGCCACAACACTAGATTACACTCCCCTTATGACAGCCAGTTCATCCTTTTAAGGGTGTGTTTTTTTTTTTTTTGTTTTTTTGGGAGAGGTTAATGAGACATGGGAATGCCCAGGCGAGTACCCCCACACTTAAGGTCATCACTCCTTTTGTCCCCCACAATTTGTCCATCAGGAACCTGAATCATTAATCAAATGTGAATCTGCTGGGTTTTAGTCTAGACTTTATCCTGCTATGCCAAGGAGCTGTTTCT
Organism: Protopterus annectens; assembly: GCF_019279795.1. Classification (NCBI taxonomy): domain Eukaryota; kingdom Metazoa; phylum Chordata; order Ceratodontiformes; family Protopteridae; genus Protopterus; species Protopterus annectens. The sequence continues at coordinate 1,921,953,408 of NC_056737.1, read as the reverse complement.
CAATAAGAGATCTGCAGGAGTGGCACTGTTGAGCTAATTCTAGTGTACTATATACTACAGGAACATTTTAATCTTGCATGTTATTTCAGTAGAACTATTGCAGAAAAAGAAATCTGTCTGACAGAAATCCACTGTACTACCAGAATAATTAAGGACAAGTGACCTTTTCATTTGCTCAGTCTGTTTTCTTGTTCTAGTTATTTTTCATTTTCTTGTTGTCCTGGGTTTATCATCAGGATGCCTGGTTACTTGTGTCAACGTACCTGACATGTTAAAAGAAATGTAAAGAAAAATACGCCAGTCATTTTTGCCATTCTTTGGATGGTGCATGCAAGAATGTTACTGCAGCTTTAAAGGAATTTGTAGTCCAAAAAAAAGCATCGATTTTAATTCCAGAGGAGTTGCTTAACAGTTAGTGCACTGTTAGTTGTCTGTATGCTAATCTGAGTAGGTTTGCAGAGATGTATATTTGGTTGGCCAGCCTTTGAATGTTGTATTGTTGATGGTTTATACAAAGCTATGATAACTGCAAATCAAGCACGCTGGGCCTGTGACAGTAGGGTGTAAATTAAACACTGTTTCTTCCTTCTAGGTTGTTCTCCAGCACATATCTGCGACCCCTCTTTCTACTAAGTGTTTCACTCCTTGGAGTAATACTGCTAGAGCGATGGAAGCATAAACTGCTGCCTGATTTAATCGGTAAATATTCCGTGCTTTTATATTTGTAAACATGGATGAAAATTTTGTATTCATGTCTGTGAATTCACAAGTGTCTGTCACCCATTTCAGTACAGTACGTTTCTTCCGTCTTTCATTTTGTTATTTTTACTGCAGAGATCATCAGAGAGGACTGGTGCAGTGTTTTTAATACTACCTGGACTTTTCTTTGACTTCAGTTATAGTTTGACTAGTTTTTTGTCTTAATCTTCAGATGTTGTTTTGCCTCTTTCCATTGAAACTGCACCAGCATTGGTTAACGTGAACCCCAAGTAATTGCAACTCTTCCATCTACTGTCTTCATTTTTTCCTCAGTGCTTTAAAAAGAGCTGATTTTTCCATTTCAACTCTCTGTTTGCTTTTTGACAGTTTTCCATTCAAAAAATAAGTAAATATGTTGCTATTTTTATTTAGTTCTGATTAGTGAAAGAGATTATGCCATATGAAGATTTTTTTTTAACTGAAAAACTATTTCATAATTTTACAGAAAAAAAAGCAAATATGGAGAAAAAAGGTAAGGGAACAAAATGAAAATCTAAGCAGAACTTGTCATCTTGGCAACTGAGTTAAAGGACCACTACGGGCAAATGATGAAAAAAACATTTTTTTTTTATCTTGCCATGATTTACTGCATCTCCCAAAACTGCCTGCAGCAAAATACGTACTCATTCCTAATTTTATTTTATTTTTACTCTTGTCTGCCCTCATGGGGGGCAGACATCGTGATTCCTCTGTCCCATAATGCATAGATTGTGAGAATAAATAGCCATACCATTTGTTGTCAGACGCGGTGGTGGTGCTGCGGTAGCGTTGTCGCCTCACAGTAAGACGCTGTCCGGTTCGATTCTCAGCTAGAGCGTCTTCTGCGTGGAGACGTGTGTGAATGGGCGTACCTTCGTTGAAGGTTGTGCATCAGGCCTGGCAAGCCGGTACGTAAAAATCAACTGCCAATCATTAGTGGACCGGAGTTCTGCTGTGGCGACCCCTAACCGGGAAAAGCTGAAAGACACAAACAAACCATTTGTTGTCAGACTAGACTTCCATTCACTTAGAATGAAACACCTGAAAAACTGCCAAGTTTGAGAGTCTGCAGCTCATGTCATTGACTGGTCTCCACTGAGTTTTACAAATGTTGTTCCTACTGATGTACTACACATTCTCTGAAAGAAACTTGCAAAAGTACCACCAAATTACCGAGATAAAAAAGACTTTTCACAAGGAGCAGTTTTGCAAGTTTCAGTTCCTGGCCAAGTTGCTCCTCCCATCTCCCCTCCTTCAGTGGGCTACAGTCTCACATTTCCAGCTTGGGTCGATTCAACTATTTAGTCAGCTTTGCATGACAATAGACATCAAACAAGTCACAGCCTGGTGTGCCACTAAAACTATTCCCTCATACGTCTCTTCACTTCTGAACAGCATCTCCCAGGAATAAAAAAAATAACTGACATGGTTATCTCTACATAGTTATTCTCTTGTAGCATAACCTGCACTTGTGGTATTTAATGATAAAATTTACAACAGTTCTCAGTTTCTTAACAATGAACTCCCAAACCTCTGATGTCACCTGGTACTTTCTCTTACTATTGCTTTATGTAGTTTGTCTTAGTTGTATACCTGTAGCATGTGTCTCATCCTCTCAGCAACAGACTCCTGGAGAAAACTTCCAAAGCAGATACTTGTATTGAAAGAGTACCAGCAGCTGTAGCAGACAGTGATACCACACTCCAAACAGGGCATTCAAACATAGTACTGACAAACACAGGGGAATGTATTATGTCTGAATCAAGCAATGATGAAACTGCTAGGGACTACACTGAGCACAATTTTACTCTTTAATCTCTACATTTCGTAATGCATAACATTCACACCACACTTAGAAAGGCACATCTCCACTTTCCACAAACATTGCTATCCTCACCCACACAACATACCAGTCAAATTTAAGGCTTTTCCCACCTCTCTGCAAATACTGCTGTAATGGCTTTGGCAAATGAAAATAATTGATGGATGTCAGTTCAGGACTCCCATCCATACATCTCAACAGAAAGTCCAGATTTTTTTTGTCTCAATTTTTCTGTTTTTTGTAAAATTGCAGTTTTCTGTCAAATCACTGGCAAATCATTGAACAATGAAGTCAGAAAATAATGACAGGCATTTGATTTTCAGACTTAATATCATTAAGAAAATTCACACTAAATCAAAACCTGTTTATCAACTTTCTAGATTTGTAAGAGCAATATTTAAAAATTGTTCCCATTTTTGGGCCTGTGTCCCCCATTATTTATGGCCTTGTCCAGATTTCTTGTTCTAAGATGTTGAGAGGTATGCTGCCATCCCTTCCTACTGGAGCCAGTCCACTGCACTTACACAAGTGTCCCCCTCAGCAGGGCAGCAAACCGTTATCACTTCAGATTTACTTTATAGGTTCATAGGTGTATACTAGGCTAAATGACTTGGAGCCTTTTCAAACCTAGCCCATAGGATTACCCTGACATTGTGCCACACGACATTAGTTCAAGTAGAGCCACTGGAGTGATCCCCAGGGTGAATGTTCTATTTCCCATCTACTCATCACGATTTCTCTTGAAGAGGGCCAGTGAGGTGCTCTACTTGACGTGTATGGGAAGTCTGTTCCATAGCATGGGCAGTCTCTGGGTTATCAGCCTGTCTGTCCAGCATGTTCTGTTGATTGCGGTAATGAGGTTGAGGTCTCTGGAGCGTGTGGTGCAGAGGGATTGGAATTTCTTTAGATGTAGCATTTCTAAAAGAGCTGGGTCAGACATAGCTTTGTAAGTCAAGCAGAGACCACATCTAAGTAGGCGATATGAGACAGTTGGAGTTTTTTGAACCTGTCCATATAGGACAAGTGTTTAAGGCCTATAATCTTCTTTATGAGGTACTTTTGCGGCCTCTCCAGTTGTTGCAGGTGTCTAGTGAGGTACATGCCAAATGGGGCATTGTACTCTATGATTGGCCTAATGCGGGAAGCGTCGAGGGAGACTATGATCTCTTTCTTCCTGAGATGTGCCACATAGAAGGCCCTTCTGACCACAGTGGCAGTGTGGTGGTCAAAAGAGAGGTTGCTGTCAACCTGTGTTTCCAGATCTCTTGTAATGCCAACTGTGTTCAGTGGACTACCATCAATGTGGTAATTCGTCAATGTGGTAATTCATGGAAACAGAGTTTTTCCCAAAGGGGATGACAACACAGTTTTTGGTATGGAGATTAAGGCCATGGTTCCTCACCAGTTGTTGGTCTCAGTGAGGCCTTTCTGCAGAATGTCAACATCACTTGGGGAGTTGATAATAGCTTCCAACTTGCAGTCGTCTGTGAACTTTGCCAGCCAGAGACCCTTTGTGTTGGCCTGGATTTCAGAGAAATAGATACCAAACAGGAGAGGACCCAGGACTGAACCCTGTGGGACTCCACTTGTGATTGGTAGCAGTCTGACTTGGAGTCAGAACCCACAGTGTGAAAGTAGCTATATGTGAACCAGTTTGCAACTCACTTAGTGATATAGGGGTTGATGCCTAGCTTGGTGAGTTTTTCTATGATTCCCAAGTGGGGAATGGTATCAAAGGCCTTGGCCAGATCAAGGTATTCCGTATGAACCACCTTGTCTTCATCCATAGCTCTGGTGACTGACTCAGTCGTCAACCAGGTTGAGCAGGCATGATCTACCCTTCACAAAACCAAACTGTGTGGGATCCAGAGTTTGGAGATTCCCTATAGCTTTGTTTATTAGGTCCATGATGATGCATTCCATAGCTTTGCATATCAGGCTCGTCAGTCTAATTGGGCAATAGTTCTCAGGGTCTGTAGTCGCTCCTCCCTTGTTGAGCGGAATGAGTGCAACAGTGCGCCATTCAGTAGGGACAAAGCCTGAAGTGAGGCTGTGATTGAACAGGGCACACAGGTGTGGTGCCAGTTCACTCTGTAGTTCATGTAGAACACAGCCAGGGATATTGTCAGGTCCCATAGAAGCTGTATTCCTGGTCTTGGACAGTACTGTTTTAACCTGTGCAGCAGTAATACTGGTGCCTGGCAAATCTACTGGTATTGTGATTGTTCCTTTGTGGGGTGGGGGGTAAAGTTGGCACTGAATCTTCAGCCAGTATATTGGCAATATCTGTTGGCTCAGTATAAGAGGTACCATTGTGCAGCAGCTCAGAGCAAATCTGGGTATTGCCATGGAGAGTCTTCACATAACTATAGAAGGGCCTTATTTATTTACTTATTACCATTTGATGACCGGGATAGTCCACTGGGTCCTGGAAGAGCCCATTTTCAGTGGAGGGCCGGGGAGAAAATCTCCACAGGATATAGACAATTTTACAATAATTATATAAAAGTAAATAAAGTAGTAGAACAGTGAAAAATACAGAGATAATATACAATTTGTTAAAAAAAAGACATTTCAAATCTTAGGTAATGATTTACAAAAATGAGATTCGTGTGGTCTAAACATATTAAAAGTACAGGTATTTCAGATGAAAAAAAATGCAAGTAAAACATTTATGTACTGATAAGCTTTATTTTTTTATTTTATTTTATTTTTTTTTGGAAGTTAGAAATATGAGGAAAGGGACAGACAGAAGGTGAGATAAAAGTTGGTATATAATGGAGACAGGGAGTGGGTTTCGGGGAAGTTTGAGGTATAGGGTAGGAGAGGAAGTAGAGGCAAAGGGTAAGACAGCGCAGTGATAGAAAGATATGAGGTATGTAGTACATGGGAGATGGTGTTAGAGTTTATGTGGTAGAGATGCAGGAACATTCCTACTTTGAAAGAAGCTGAGATTGGAAAAGAGTTTTGAAGTTTGAGTGGCTCTGAGTATTTTGAAGGGTGGTAGGGAGAGAATTCCAGAGTTGAGCAGGATAATAGTAGGTGGTCAGTGGGTCGACGAGACTTGTATATGTTTAGAAGATTGTGGATTTCTGATCTTAGAGAGCGGTTGGGAATGTAGGGGGGTTATGTTAGAGGAGGGAGCCTATGATGGAACCCTGGGGAACTCTGGTAGGTGTGTGTAGAAAGGAAGAGAGTGAGTTTTTCCGTTTGATGGCTTGCTGTCTTTCAGAGAGGTAGCTGGTGAACCGGGTGATGGTGGTGGTGGTGGGGGGGGAGAGGTTGAGAGAGGAGAGTTGGGATAATAGTAAGGGGTGGGAAACGGTATCAAAAGCTTTGGAAAGGTCAAGGAACAGAGTAGAAACTAATTTGCCATAGTCGCGAGCAAGGTTTATGGAGTCTAGAAAGGAGAGGAGGGCAGTGATGGTACTATGCCTGGGATGGAAATCATATAGGACATCATTTGGGATTGAATACATTACATTTCTCCATGATTTTTGATAGTGAGGATAGGATGGCTATGGGCCGGAAATTAGAAGTGTTAGTGTTTTTGCTTCCTTTATGGAGTGGAATGATAAAGTCGTGTCTCCATAGTGAGGGGGAGTATGATTCTAGTATGGATCGGTCTATTAAGATAGAGATGGTATGGGCAATGCTGTCTGCAGACAGTTTGAGTAAAGTTGTGGGTAGGTTATCTGGGGCAGGGGAGCATGGTTTGAGTTAATGGAGGAGCTTCTTTGTTTTGCTTATAGAGACAGGAGAGAAGCTAAAAGAAGGAGCAGGGGTAGTCTGATTGTGTGGAGATGTAGAGGGGTTGGTTGGGGGGAGGAGGTTGAGAGTGGTGAGAGAAGCTGTTGGTAAGTTTAGCTGTGGATTCTATGAAGAAGGTATTGAAGTTAGAGGCATTTTCTAGATAAGTAAGTTTTAGGTTAGGGATGGATTATCCTTATTGTCTGGGTGGAGAAGGGAGGAGATAGTTCCAGAATTTTCTTGGGTTGGATACGTTTTCTGATTGAAGTTTATTGTAGTATGATTTTCAATTCCTAATTTATTAGCTTTTTTGCAGTGTTATGGAGATGTTTGACTTTTTTGTTATGACATGGGGTAATTTATTTTTATGGTAAAGTTTCCACTTTTTGTCTCTTAGTTGCATGATTTGTTTAATTTCTTTGGTTAACCAATGGGAGGATAAAGTTTTGACTTAGTTTTTAGTGGAGCAAGGTTGTTAAGAAGGTTCGGGAAGGTTTTATTAAAGTAATCAATGGTATTGTCGAGAGGCAAGGTTTTTAAGGTTGACCAATCTATTACTTTTAGGCAGTCTATGAATATTTGTGAGTTGAAATTGCAGCGGTTCTGCGATTGTACATAGTGGTCTAGCTTTTGAGCAGGAGAGGAGTGATGATCAGCAAATGCAGCCAGGTGGTCACAGAGTCAGGAAAGGTGCCAGTATCTGAGATAAGGTTAGGGTGAGACACTAAGATCCAGTCAATGATGGTAGCAGTGGTTCCACCTTTGTTTGGCCTGTCAGGAGAGTTTATTAATTGGGTGTAATTGTGGAGGGTGATATTTAGGGAGGGGGATTCAGAGTTTATCATGGCCCATTTTATGTTTAAGTCACATAAAATAACTGTATTGGGATGTTGTTGTCTGGAGGAATATAGAGGCCGGCAATACATATGGATTTGTTTGAGTTTAATGAGGGCAATACAGAGTTCAGAATTGGCAAATTTAGGAATGAGATTGGTGTAGGGCGTAACAGTGTAGGAAGAGGAGTAGAGTATAGCTACTCCACCAACTTTTTAGCTGGGTCTGTCAGAGTGTAGCATTTGGTAACTTGGTGGGAGAATTTCACTATTTTTTATATTTGAATTAAGCCAGGTCTCTGTGATGGCAACAATGTCAGGTTGGTTATGGGACAGCCAAGTGTGGAGGATGGGAATTTTATTTCTAAGGCTTTGGGCATTGATTGTAATAAAACGAAAATTCTTGGAGGAGGGGTAATATGGTAGATGGAGATGAGATTTGGATGTGGCATTGGTAGGGCCAGGGTTGGGGTGGATGTCCCCTGAGAGAGACAGTGAGAGTCTGTCTAGTATGAGTCTAATATAGTTTGTTAAAGAGGGTGAATATAGGTGATGATGAATGGTGTATTTGGGATGGGTGTGGGGGTGAGGAAGAAGAGGATGGGGTAGGATGAAAATTACTCTGAAATTAAATAGGAGGGTAGTGTTTGAAGAGTACAGCTCATGGGCTATAGAAAAGAAAGATGGACAGGTGGTGGGTTTGAAGTTTGATGTAAAGTGTAAAAGTGTGATGCATATTGTTGTCTGCCTTGTGGTTCTCTTTACTATCTGCTGCAAGTCTGTTTTCATAGCTAGCTTTAAAGGATTTGATGAGGGATCTCAACTTTTTGTTGAGGCTGATAAGGGAGTTTTTCCAGTCTTCGGACTTTACCTTATTCTTCCTTCTGTTGTATAGTTTGTTTATGGCAGAAGACCACAAGAATGTCTTCCTTTTATTTTGGAGGAGGGCATCTTGGTTCTATTGGATATGGCGAGATCCATACATTTGTGTACGTGTTCGTACAGTGCATTGGTGTATGATTTGGTGGTCATGCCACTATTCTCCATTTGCATGGGTGCTGTGCAGTTAGCCACCTCTGTTTTTAGGAGCCCAAAGTTGGCTTTAGTTCTTTTACACCACACACAGACAGACACAAAACAATGATACATGGTTAATGTGGACAAATCTGTTTGTTCAATGTCATCAAACTTTTCTCCAAACCCAGTTTTATGACACCTGCTACCAATCCACTTATCAGTCTGCAGCTGCAAATCTTGCTGTCCAGGCAATCTCCTTATTTTCCTTGGTTTAATTTCTCTTACTTGTAATGTCGCTTTTACTCATTTTTTCTTGTCTCCCATATCTACCCTAATTATTTCTACTAACAAATACTTTTTCTCACTCTTCCTTCACTTCCTCTCCTCCTACGTATCCACTATTTGAACTTTTTCACTCTGATATTTGCTTTGAGTGAATAATGAACTGTCGTACTTATAACATCAGGACATTTCAGTGCTACATAATATTGTATTTAGTCTAATATCTGAGTAAGTGAGTCATTTTGATAACAGCATCAAGGAAACATGTTTCTTCCTTCTGTGTTTTTTTCTAAGGTTTTGGATTGTTCTTAGTGTATTTATTTTCTTAGTATATTGATGTGATTGATATTGTATTTATCTTGATGTTCTTTGTGTTTCACTGTTGCAGTCATCACACCTGGGTTATCTGCCTACAGGTAGCCCTCAGTCAGCCCGAATACCACAGTCTTGGGATTTCTGCGTCAGGTACTGTCAACTCTTCCATGACATCATACCGTCAGGGGTATGATACATGCAGCCGACATCATTACTTCAGCTTTTCTTGCTGTGTAGGAGCCAGAAGCAGTTTGCAAGTGGCGGTCAGCCTCAACCTGAAATTTTTGTTTTTTCAGGTTTCAAGCCTGAAGTCTTCTAAAGCTAAGAACCCCGTTGGGGATCCTTTTTTCTTGCTCTAACCAGTGTCAGAAAAAGTTAACAATTGTCTTGCCTGTGGAAAGCAAATACCTCACAGAGATTTTCATTCTTACTACATCACCTGTTTAGGCCCAGACGACGACATCCCTTGCTGCCGGTTTTGTGCCTTATTTAACACCCAAATTATTTGTCGTTGGGCTATCTTTGTCGCTAAATTCTTTCACTCTCATTCTCCATATTCTGAAATGGCTTCGATAAGCTATCAGACTACCAATCTTCCGAAAAAACATAAGGATAAAGACAGAGACAAACTGTACAGGCCCAAAACTGCCGATGTTGCTTCCGTTAAGCTAGTCGCCATCTGCCGGTTTGAGGCGCTTTCGCAGCCCCTGATACGCGCTTCTACAGATTTGTAGGCCTCCAAGTCCCATTCGGAGTCCGGTATGCCGTGAGATGCTTCTTCGACTATGGAACCTGCGGATGTCTCTACCTTGGATGGGTCCAGAGCCACTGTGCAGGCACCGGCTTCTGAAGTTGTATTTCAACCTTCCGATGTTAGTATTAAACCGACAACTTTGTTTTTGACTAAAACTACCGAGTTTCTTAGGCCCAGAGTTCGCACTACGCCTAGAAAACTGACTACCAAAGCGCATGCTCAAGCTCCCATGCCACAGAAACAAATTCTTAAAATGGCTGAAGACCTTATTACTCTGGTTAGGGGAAGTCTGCCTTACTCCGCTAAACGACAAAGAATGGAATTTCCTTCTGATTCTGCAGACCATGAGTCCGATGACTCAGATCCCCCTGATTACCAGGACATACCTTTTATCTGCCTATGAGGATTCTGATGCAGAGGATTCCATTCCCTTTGCCTCCCCTCCAGAAGATTTCTTTTGGTGAAACCTTGTATACCTTGAGAGCATTTCCGTTGGGAATGCCAAGACTATCCTCCTATCCTCCATCCAAAAAGAGACTCTGAGAATTTTTTTGACTTGCCCCAGCACAGGCCTCTAGCTATGCCCCCTGTCCTGGGTATTGTGGATGATGTCTTCATGAAATCCAGTCTTACTCCTGACACCTTACCACCAGCTCCTAGAAAACCAGACTGTGTCATTTCAAAGGGGATCCGGTATCTATGTGCCTAGGACGACATGATCGACGGACCACAATGCTTTGCCAGCGATGGTCTGCACCTGTCACCTCTAAGATTCGGGTTAATGGCTAAGGCTCTTGCCACCCCTATAGTGCCTTTTTAGGCAAAGTTCAAAGGACAAAACCACCACTGTAACAGGTACAAGCATGCAAATTCTGAAGGTAATGCTACTCAGTGCTAGAAGTCTAAACCTCAGAATGCACTTTCTCGAGGCATTCCTAAAAATGGAGAACATCTATATCTGTGCAGTAACTGAGACTTGGTTCAAGGCTCCAGAGAGCACCCCTGCAATATCAGGCTACAACTCTTACCACACCTTTCGGCCACCAAACCAGGACCGAAACACTAACTGTAGAGGAGTGTCCATATTCACACCACCAGGCTAATTGCCCAACACAATGCGTCTGAAATTCTCCAGGTGCAACTAACACTAGGTAAGACTGCAATCCAAAGTGTAGCTTGCTTTGATCCCCCACCATGCCCCAAGATTCTCACTACACCTTTCTAAACATACTGCAAAATATTAATATACAACCGAACATCCTAATACTGGGTGATTTCAACTACCCTTCCATTAACGGGGAAAACTACTCTTGTACCAGCACCTTTACGCAACGGTTCTTGGAATTCATAAATTCCAATGCCCTGGATCAACTAATCCATAGTCCCACCAGGGGCTCCAATATCCTAGACCTGGTCACTACCAACATGGGAAATCGATGCTCCACACCTATGGTCACCCCCTCGTTGGTCAGGTCTGACCTTAGCTAATCACCCTTAACATCCACATCCCCCCCCGCCCAGTAAGGAAACCTCCATAAAAAACTTCTCCAAAGCCAACTTCATACTACTCAAGTCAGAAGTGACCAACTTCATGACACCCATGCAGACGGGAGCTGAAAGTTAGACTGCTGAATCCTACATTAAGGCACTGAATGAGCACATCCACTTGTGCATGAATCTTGCCATCCCAAATAGAACCAAGATGCTCTCCTCCAAACAAAGGAAGCCAATCTGGTGGTCCTCTGCCATAAACAAACTTTACAACAAAAGGAAGAAACTGTTGCAGAAAAGCGGAAAATCCCAGGATGCAAATTACTCCCTTACCAGCTTCAGTAAGAAGAAGCCTAGATGCCTCATAAAATCCACCAAAGCTAGTTATGAAAATAAAATCTCCAAGATTCCAAAGACAACCACAAGGCATTCTATAACTATGTCAAGAATCTAAATGACAATGCTCAGATCTGATCTGAGCTGCAACAGAATGGCATTAAATATACTGATCCCAAGGATATTGCCAATATCCTGGCAGATCAATTCAGTGCCAACGTCACCCCCCTCTCACCCCCTAAATGGCCCATTTCAATACCAGAAGATTGCCAAATTCCAGTAATAATGGCCACACAGTTAAAAAAAAAAAAAAACACGCAATTTCCAAAGCTAAGAATACAACATCCATGGGACCAGATGACATCCCGAACTGTGTATTACATTAACTACAAAATGAACTGGCACCTCACCTAAGTGTTGTGTTTAATCATAGCCTCACCTCAGGCTTTGTGTCCACTGAGTGGCACACAGCTACAGTTATCCCACTCCACAAGGGGGGATCCACCTTGGATCCCAGGAACTACCACCCCATCAGTCTGACGAGCCTGATCTGCAAGGCCATGGAACGTATTATCATGGAACTTGTAAACAAAGACATTGGCAACCTTCAAACACTGGACCCCAACCAGTTTGGTTTCGTGAAGGGACGATCTTGTCTCCTGAACCTGATTGACTTCTTTGAATCAGTCTCCAGAGCCGTGGATGAGGGTAAGGTGGTCCACACAGCCTATCTGGACCTCGCCAAGGCCTTTGACACCATCCCCCAGTCTGAAATCATAGATGGACTTAAGCTGGGCATTAATCCCTACATCACTTGATGGTTTGCCAACTGGCTTACTGACAGAACCCACACTGTAAAAGTAGCCGACTCGAAATCCAGCTCCAGACAAGTGACAAGTAGAGTACCTCAGGGTTCAGTCCTGGAACCGGTCTTGTTTGGCATCAACTTTTCTGAAGTATAGGCCAACACTAAGGGACTCTGTCTAACAAAGTTTGCAGATGACTGCAAACTGGGCACCATTATTGAATCCCCAAATGATGTGGATACTCTTCAAAAGGGCCTTAAAGAAACAGATGCTTGGTGCCAGAGCCATCCATGGGCTCAAGCTCAGTGCCAAGAAATGTATAGTTATCCCCTTTGGGGAAAAACATGTACCCGTGAATTACCACATAGGTGGCAGTACACTAAACACCGAAAGTGTGATAAGAAACTTGGGGACACAGGTGGACAGTGGTCTCACCTTCGATAACCACATCGCCACAACAGACAGGAAATTCCTGTATGTGACGCACACCATCACGAAGGGCTTTTCATCCAGAAAAAAGGAGGTCATTGTCCCACTATACTCATCCCTCATTAGACCCATTATAGAATACCACACCCCATTTGGTATGTACCTCTCCAGACATCTACAACAACTGGAAAGGCCACCGAAATACCTCACTAAAAGAATCACAGGCCTAAAGCAGATGCCCTACGCTGACCGCCTTAAAAAAACTCCAGCTGTACTCTTGTCGTATATAGTCTACTCAGAGGCAATCTCTGCTTAACATACAAGGCCATGTCCAACCCAGAGCTGTTGGTCATGCTACACTTAAAGAAATCCCAGTCCCTCAGAGCCACATGCTCCAGGGATCTAAACCTTGTCATGACAATAAACAAATATTGCTGGAGGGATAGGTTCCTGACCCAGAGACTCTCCAGCCTGTGGAATAGACTGCCCATACATGTCAAGCAGAGAGCCTCTTTGGCCCACTTCAAAAGGAACCTTGACGATTGGATGGGAGAGAGGAAATTCACCCTGGCGATCATGTCAGTCGCCCTGCTAGACAGGGGTCCAGGGAAGTAAATAGCGTGGGAAGAAATAGCCAAGGAATTGTTATGGCTAGGCTTGTATAGGCCCTAGGGCCGATAGCCTAGTACCAATCTATGAACCTATGTTCGAGTGTATTCACTGTTGCAGTCCTGGTTTCCCTCCCTCCAGCCCCCTGGACCTTTTCTATACTTTCTACCCATCTGTTTTTTGGCCATATTTTATGGCAGGGGTATTTACTTTTTACTGGAGGTGTTCCACACCATGTAATATCTTCCTTTCTTGGGGGCTCCTGACATTTGGAGCAATAAAAACTGATGTAATATTGTCGGCTGCATGTTTTATACCCCTGACGGCCTGACGTCATGGAAGAGGCGACAGCACCCAACGCAGAAATCCCAAGACTCTGGTATTCAGGCCGACTGAGGGCTACCTGTAGGCAGATAACCCAAGTGCGATGACTGCAACAGTGAATACACTCTAACTTCTACATTTATGGTAAGTGTACACAACTGTACTTTTTATTGCTGGCATATATGTATTGTACATATATGTGCACGAATATTTGTGTATTTACGGTATATTGAAATATGTCAATTTTCACCTGAGTATATGTATTTTATGGGGGGTGTGTTCAGTGTTGGACCCTAACGATTTCATCATTGCTTGATTGAGACGAATACATTTCCCTGTGTTTGCATTACTATGTTTGAATGCCCTGTTTGGAGTGTGGTATCCCTGCTACAGCTGCTGCTACTCTGTTTCAGTACAAGTATCTGATTTGGAAGTTTTCTTCAGGAGTCTATTGCTGAGAGGATGAGAGACATGCAAGTATACAACTAAGACAAACTACATAAAACAATAGTAACAGAAAGTACTGGGTCACATCAGCGGCTTGAGAGGTCATTGTTAAGAAACTGAACTGTTGTAAAGCTTAGCGTTAAATACCATAAGTTCAGGTTGTACTGTAGAATAACTATGTAAACATAACCATGTCAGTAGCCAGAATGCATTACAAGTTGAATATTTTACTGCGCACATTTTAAGAAATGGATAGATTGGCCTAAACTCTAGACTGATGTGTGTGCTTTTTTTTTTTTTTTCCCCCTGGGAAATGCTGTTCAGAAGTGGAGAAGTATGAGGGAACAGTTTTTAGTGGCACACCAGACTGTGATTTGGTTGATGTCTGTTGTCGTGCAAAGCTGTCTAAATAGTTGAATCTACCCAAGCTGGAAATGTGAGACACTAGCCCACTGAAGGAGGGGAGATGGGAGGAGTAACTTTGCCAGGAATTGAAACTTGCAAAACTGTTTGTGAAAAGTCATTTTTATCTCCGTAATTTGGTGACACTTTTGCAAGCTTCTTTCAGAGAATGTGTAATTTCAGTAGGAACAACATTTGTAAAACTCAGTGCAGACCAGTCAATGACACATGAGCTGCAGACTCTCAAACTTGGCAGTTTTTTCAGGTGTTCCATTGTAAGTGAATGGAAGTCTAGTCTGACAACAAATGGTAGGGCTGTTTATTCTCACAATCTATGCATTATGAGACAGATTTAGCTTTCCAAAGGAATCATGATGTCTGCCCCCATGAGGGCAGACAAGAGTAAAAACAAAATAAAATTAGGAATGAGTCCTTAATTTGCTGCAGACAGCTTTGGGAGGTGCAGTAAATCATGGCAAGATAAAAAAAAAAAATGTTTTTTCATTGTTTGCCCTTAGTGGTCCTTTAAGGCACACAAAGAAGTACATGACAGTAAAGACATGGAGGGGAGTGCGCAAAAAGTCTTCTGAATTCCAGTGATGCCATTTCCCTTTTCACATTACAAGGGCAGAGCTATGCTATGTTTTGGCAGAGCTATGCTATGTTTTGAATAATCCTGAAGTATATTCCCCATTTTTATTTCTAATATGATGCAGCACCATGACCCAGTGACACAAGTATGAACAGTGCTTGGACTCTCATATGGGTCTGTAGTGAGAATGGGTGTATCAAGGTTCAGCTGTCATCCCATTGCTGTTCATACTTAATGAATTATGTTAGCAAATCAAGTCATAGGGGGACAGATATACAAAGCTGTTGGATGCAGATGATGTGGCATTGCTATCAGACTCTGAACAAAACCTTCAGCAAATGGTAAGCGAATGTAAATCAAACCTGAACATGCATGGCATGAAACAGAGTACAAATACAACAGTTGTAATGGCAGCAAATGGAGGAAATCTGAATTGAGATAGAAGAGAAAATAGTGGAACGGGTTAACAGTTTCAAGTGTCTATGAGAAGAGAATAAGGAGGGCAAAGCTAGAACCAGTGGGGCTACAGCCATCTGGCGCAGTGTGTCAAGGGTTTTGTATGACAGAATAAAGCTAAAGAAGCTGAAAAGTAGTATGACTGGTCCAGAAACATTGAGAGTGAAGGCAGAGCAGTTGACTAAGCTGGAGGTAATGAAGATAAGCTGCCTGAGATGGATGGTAGGATGCAGTCTGCGAGATAGATAAAATGACATCAGAGAATGAAGCCCAAGTAGCCCCATTTCCAGAGAACCATTTCCTGTGCATGCACCCAAGCTACTGTAAAGAAGACAGTCTGGTGAAGATTAGGAACCTTACTTTCATTTTACAAGCCTTGGTTCTTCCTCACATAAGCATAGCATGAGGTTAAACTTTCTGGCTCCCAGCCACTCTCTCAATTTTTTTTTTTAACTGACTGCAAATTGCAAACAGCTAATACTCTCTTATCTGAAAAGCACTAGCATTGCTTGTGCTCTATTTTTATTAAAATAACTCTTAAAGCTTAAACAAACGAACTTCATTCATTCATCTAAATTCTGTTGCCATTTCCTTTTCTATAGGTCCTTTCTGACTCAGTCAGTTCTATTCACTTTTTTTTCATTATTTAGCATGTCAAGGGTCAGTTGCTAGCCTCTCCTGTTCAGCTGGTGAATCTGGAATCTTGAGGCAATGTTACAACGTACAGACAACCCTCTCACAACAACATCTCCTCCTCCCAACAAATACAATAACTATGAGATGCAACTACTATATAGCCAAATGAGGGCTGCAGCTCTCCTCTCAGTGCACTTCAAAGACCAGTCAGGAGGAGAGGGAACCACGTACACCAACCACCCAGTCACATAGGAATACTACAACAACAACAAAAGCAAACACACAAAACAACAACATACCGCTGCTTAAAAAACAAAAGAAACAAAAAAACACTCCAAACAAGAGACCACAACCAACCACCACCACACCAACAGGCATAGTGCACACATACACAAGAGTTAAACAAGCACACAGTCACAGCCCAAAAAAATAGGCCAACATGCCAGGCCAAACAACATGCCAGTGATACCATGAGTAGGTGACACTGGCGTCCCGAGCCACCAGACACTACAAGGACAGTGAACAAAGTCCTGCCTGTCTCTAGAATCCGCCACATAACACAAGCACTTGGGTCACTCCACAGCAGCAACAAATATGGCTCAGTCATTGTATTGTACATGCAGGGACCTCAGGTATAGGCATTAAAGAGACATAGAGGGAGAGACTAGAGAGACATAGAGGAGCTCTCTGGCAGTAGCCCAGACGGTGAACTGAGCAGCTGAGCAATGATCAGCAGTGCATGATGACAAATGACAAATTGAGACAATTAACAATTAAATAATGTAGTGGTTAAATTACTGGTGTCATTCTGGGGGTCTTGCTGTCTGTCTGCTTGCTGTGACAAAAGGCTGCTTCGCCCTTGAAAAGCCAGCCCTTTTGCACCTGGTCACCTTTTGCTTCCCCCACTTGGCCTTGGCTATTGCTCTTTTATAACAGGCTCCAAAGGCAAACAAAAAACTCAAAAACAAAACTCTAAAAAAACCAAGTCAGGCAAAAAACTAAGGTAGATGTACTCAATGCTGAAGTCTCCTCCCTCAGAACATAATGCCTCAGCGAGTGATTCTGTCCTATGGAGAACATCTGATGCAACCCCAGTGACCTCAGGCAAGGCTCTAGAGAGCACCCCAGCACTATCCATGACAACCTCATATCATGCTTTCCGAGTATCCAGGAACTTGACACCAATTTCATCAAAGAGTATCACACCTCATCAAAGATAAGACTCCCACAACAGGGTGCAACTAATCATGACGAGACCTTTCCAACTAACCATAGCATAGGCAAAACTTGCCTCAAACTCACACCCCCTCAACACACTCTCCCACCATCAGGCCTTCCACACTGGTCTCCACCTAGAAGACACTTGAGTATGAATGTCTCATCAAATGCCTCATGAACACCCAACTTCAGCCTGGGAATGTGCCCAACACTCTAACCCAGAGAGCCCAGCCGCCTAGCCCAAAATCCAACAGAAAACACAATGGCAAATGCATTACAACAACCCATCCTAAGGAGAACAAACATGACATGAAATAAATGACAAACAAAATGCTCACGATCGGACAAAATGCAAACTACGATCTAGACCAGAAATCCCCATCCCGCCCTCATACAATTAATCCCACACCCCATCCACAAAAACCCAACAGGAAGAACTTTGAAAGCAAACTTCACACAGGTCCAAAGCAAGAATCCTGGGCCTTTGGACTGCCTCAAGTAATGGAAACCACAACCCACACTGCTGAACCTCTGCCCACACTTCAAGATACGCAGAGTCATGCTATGGCAATAAAAATAAAACCAAGACCCATTCCAATCCCGCATAAAGAACCAAACCCCAGAACCCCAGCCATAAGCAAACCAAGGATAGCCATAAGGAAACTTTATAACAGAAAGGGAGGAAAGCAAAGGATGAAGGTAAGCAATCCTAAAGGAGAAACATCATAAAATCAATAACAAATCACACGATCACCTTTAAAAAATGCAACAAAATGACAATCACAACAATCACTTCAAATGACACAAAGACAATCCACACCAGGGGAAACTCCTACAACAATGCTCATTAGTCCCACAAATGAAGTCAAAAAAGTTAGTCCAAAACATTTCAAAATACACTGAACCCACTGACATTGCCTCTCAAAACACAGTAACCCCCCCAAGCAGACCTCCCTCCAGCAGAGTAGCCTCTAACATCTCAGATGCCCAGGTGAGAACTCTCCTCAAAAGCTAAACTGAGCATCAATGGGACCCTAAAAACACTAGCATCAAACCCACCCCGGATGGTGTCCCAGGCTGTGTGCTACATAGCAGACTCAAATAAGGACATAAGCACCCACTACTGAGCAATTAAACGGCAATAGTGCACGTATTTAAACAAGGTATGGCAACAGCAGGACCGTGTCTATTCACATTAGCTTCTCTGACATCTGGACTCTGCAGCTATGTAGAGCCTGACAATGGAACTCATACCTGGTAACATAGGATGTTGGACCTTTTATGAAATACCATTGGGGACCATTAGGAATTAGGATCCACAATTTGGCTTTGATTTTTTTTTTGAAACAACAGTGATTGAAATTGATGATTTTTGAAACAGTCACAAACACCACCTTGACCTTGCTTGCAGTTTCGCAGCCTACCTGACAGCTACAAAGACTTTGCACAAAGCCCCAACTTTATAGCATCTGGAACAAACACACCAATATAATGCAACTAATTCACATCCACAAGATGGGTTACAGCTGGACTTCAATTTGTCAGACTCTAAGACCCCAAGCCTTGGTGTTACAGGGTGTCAGTCTCACACTCCTCTTGTTCCAGCATGTTGTTTGTCCTGGGGCCCCCTCACATAGGGAGCATTTATGACACAAACATACAGATTTTGTTAAATCACGCCATACTGACAATACATGCGCGATTACATCAAAACAGGCCATGGTAGAGCCTCCCAGGGATAGAAAATTTTCAGGAGACCCCTTAGAGTGGGATAACGCCAAGCTTAGCATGGCCTTTTTGAAAAAATAAGGTACCATAAAAGCCACCACCTAAGCAAACAAAGGTAAAAACAAAGATAGGACATAATAATCCATTAAGGGAAGGGAGGTAATCCTAGACCTTAATGACACTTGCCACAGTAAACTCTCATTTCACACTCTACATTGCCCACCTTATTGCGAGTGGTTGCACACCTTAGACATGAGACACAAGAGTATCTAGAAGGTTGTCATGTGCTCTTATCATTTATACTCACAATGTCCAATGAATGATTGATCCAATGCCCCCATTGGACACCTGAAAGACCCATTGGAAATCAGACCAAAAAGACCCAAACAGTTCCTCACCAAGAGGAAAAAGAGGTCACCAACATATGTCAATATGCTGCCCAGCTGAAAACTCCAGCTCTGATTTGTCATCAGTGGTGACTGGTGCGTGATACGTAAGGCCATGTACAAGCTGCACCTGCCCAATCCAACCATGGACAAAACCAGAACAATCAATCCAAATCCATCAGACAAGTCCAAATGACCTAAACCTCGACAGAGAAATAAATGAAAGGCAAAACAACAAGATTCAAGAACACCCTGGATTACACTCTGGAACCAAATCCCAGTCCATGTTAAATGGAGCCCTCTGGAGCTCTATTCGAGAGTTTATCCCTCACGGGGGTCTTGGTCGTGGGTCATCAGGATGTGGGGGTCGAGACCCATTAGACTAGAATTCTCATCCTAAAGCGAAACCCTAAAAAGTGACTCTGGAAGGGGTAAAAGAAAGCCCTAGGCAGATAGCCTAGTCTGTTAGGCTTAAGAAACCCCTAGGGCAGACCTCACTTTGAACCAGCAACTAAAGTGGATCTGAAGTTTCTCTCCTGGAAAATGGCCCGTATGATTGCTATTACATCAACGAAAAGAGTTTGCGCTCCAAGCCCTCTCTTCTAAACCTCCTTATTTGATCTTCCATAAGACTAAAGTTTCCTTATGGACCAATCCATCCTTTTTACCTGAAGAGGCCACAGAAGACCATATCAACCAGTCCATTCATCTGTACCAGTGATCCCCCCCCCCACCACCATTTTCAGAATAAGGGAGAATACATACTGCATATTCTGGATGTTCATAGGCAATTACGTTTTTATCTGGACAGGACAAAATTCTTCAGAAAATCTAACCAGCTGTTTATATCTTTTTCAGATGTGAGGAAAGCCACAGCAGTTACCAAACCTACTTCTGGCCAGATGGTTGTGAGATTGTTTTTCTTTTTTGTTTATTCATCTAAAGGTATGCTTTTGCTGGGGTGTGTCAAAGCTCGTTCAGTGAGATCTGTGGTGACTTCTCAAGCCTTTTTCTCGAAAATGTCTATTGGTGATATCTGTACAGCTGTCTCTTGGTCAAAGTGTCGTACCTTTATTTCTCATTACAAACTAGACATTTCCAGGAATAGAGCTATTTTTGGCTGTGCGGTGCCTCGGAATATCCTTCCATAAGGGACACCGTAGGTTCTGTGTAGCTGGGGACTCTGTCCTACAGGTTGAGGAATGAAAGAAAATGAGAACATCAAAGTTATGTTCTTAACATAACTTTCCATCTGTGTTGTCCTTTTTCATTCTTCCTCAGCCTCTCCACCCTCCTTCCCCTTGGCCTCTTTTCCATGTAGACCTTGTGGAGCTGGACTCTGTCAGGAACTGTAGTGCCTGGATTGAGCTCCTGAACCTTTTTCTTCTGTATCAATATCTTAGCTGTATAATTTTTAGCAAACACGATCAGTGGTATTCTGGGGGAAGGAGCCATTATGGGATTGAGAGGAAGAGTTTGAGCACTGAATCTTGAGTTTGGAAAGCGCCCAAATCAGAACAGAGGTTGGATCCAAAACCCACAGGTCGAGGAAGACTGAAAATAGACAACAAAGGTGGAAAGTTATGTTAAGAAGATAATATATTTTTTAGTCTCTTCCCACATATCCTTAGCTGCCACACCAGAATCATTTTTAATCCATACTCCTAAATATTTTAAGTTTTATTTTTATTTATTTATTTTATTTTACATTTGTTAACTGGGAGTGTCTGACTGAGCCAAAAAGGCCCTTTTTCAGCAGAGACCTGGGGAGAAAAGCTCCACAAAGAAAAAGTACAGAAACATTTAGTTATTTAGACATGATCAGTATACACACAAATTACAGGAGACCTGTTTTTACAGTGGTATGCGGCACATAAACAGTTACAGTGGAGAGAACAAACAAAAAAATATTAATTTTAAAAATAAAGGTAATTAATAGATTTGTGGTGTACAGCTGAAATTTGGAACATAGGTAGAATACATACATAGTACACAGGTACAGTACATACATTGTAGATTAGCCAGTGTTTGTGAGTAAGATTGAAAACTATTATCAAGTGCTCTAGATTTTGTATGTATGTGTTATCCGCTTTCACTAGCCCGGGGAGCAATCATGCCACTGCCAACTTTCCTTGAGATGTTGCCTGATGAGGTCTTTAAAGGAGGCTTTGGATGATGTGTTTTGAATGGTTCTAGGGACAGAGTTCCATTTTTTAGCCTCTGAACTACTATATAGTGCATCTCCAAAGCTATTGTAGCTGTTGTTGACTTCTAGTAGTAGTTTGCTTGATGATCTAAGAGGCCTTTTGGCTGAGTGATGTACTAGGTTTTAGAGGGCAGGACACTTATTAGGGAGGTAATAGATAGAATGACAGAGGCAGAGCTGATTGTAGGTTAGGAAGTTGGGCAGTTCAAGCCAGTGGAGCTGTCTCAAAGCAGTACAATGATGAATTCTATATGAACAATTTGCAGCAAAGCGGGCAATTCTGTTATAGCAGGCTTCCATTTTGCTTAGTTCAGTTTTGTTGAGATTAGTCAGAATGGGAGATGCATAGAGTAGGGTGGATAGAAGTTGGGAGCGAGCAATGGCTGATCTTGTGTTGTTGGTAAGAAATGGTTTGATACGGTAAAGCGACCCCAGTTTGGCATGTACTTTTTTAATAGTTAAGTTGAGATGACTATCATATTTTACGTGGGAGTCTATGGTTATTCCCAGTAGCTTAGCCTGTGCCACTGGAGCAATTGGAGTAGCATTAGTGGAGTAGATAGTGAATTGACTGTTAGTGTTTTTGTTAGAACTGGTTATAATCATAAGCTGAGTTTTCTTTTGAGCTGAATTTTCTTTTGATTGAGGAGAAGTTGGGCTTTGGTAAGGTAGTTTTCAACGTCAGAGAATGCTAGTTGAGTTGTTTGCAGGAGTGTGGGAATGTTTTGTGCAGCACAGATTAAGGTAGTGTCATCTGCATACTGAATTATAGATGCATGCTGTGTGGAGGTATGGAGGTCATTTGTGAAGACTGAATAGTAGTGGTCCTAAGATAGAACCCTGTGGGACTCCTATAGTTATGGGCAGCTGAGGAGAGAGAGAATTTTCCCATTTCACAGCTTGGTACCTGTCAATTAAGTAGCTTTGGAGCCAGGTAAGAGTGGAATTTGATAGATATTGGTTTAGTTTGTTTAGCAGGATTTGGTGTGAGACTGTGACAAATGCTTTGGACATATCCAAAAAAAGAGTTGGCACTTATAGGCCTTCATTTTTGAGACGGTTTACTGTGTCTGTGAAGCAAAGGAGGGCTGTAGTGGTACTATGGGCAGGTCTGAAACCATGCTGAGTAGGTGACAGGATGTTGCTGTCTAGGAGATAGTTTAGTATCTGGGTATGTATGCATTTTTCTAGGATTTTGGCCAGGGGGGAGAGTAAAGCAATGGGTCTGTAGTTAAGTTCAGTGGAGGTCCCGCCTTTATGTATGGGTGTAACATAGGATATTTTCCAGAGTTTGGGCACATAGTTTTCAACAATTGATCTGTTTATGAGAGAGGAGACTGGGATAGCAATAGCATCTGCTGTGAGTTTCAAGAAATAGCTGGGGAGTAGGTCGGCTGCTGTTGATGAGGTTTTTAGTTTGGAGAGCATGCTTTTGATTGAAGTGGTGGAAACTGTTTTGAGGGTAAAGCTTGTATTAGTGTTATTTGTGTTGGGGGGGATAGTGAGGAAGGAACTGTCCTGTGATACTAAGGATAGAATTGAGTTCACAAAGTGGGAGCTGAATTATGTTTCAATGGAACTTTAGTGTCAGGGGTGGTTGGTTTGGGGGGTAGCCTTTTGGGTGGATTTTAGTAGCTGGTTTACATTTTTCAAAATTTTTTGCAGGTTGTGTTGGTATTTAGTTTGTAATGTTGTGTAGTAGGATTTTTTTGTCCAGCCTAATGCATTTTTTTGCACGGTTGTGCAGTTCTTGGTACTTAGGCTTTGAGCCAGGGGTTTGTAGAGGTTCTAACCTTGATTTTGCACAATGGAGCAACAGTGTCTAGGTGTTGTAGAAATGTTTTGTTGAAATATGCTACAGCCTGGTCAAGTGGGAGAGTTTTTAGGGGGGTCCAGTCACAGTTAGAGTAAAGTGTTGAGGACCTCAGGAGAGAATTTTTTTGTGTTTCTAGTGGATATATAGATAGTGGTTTTGCATATGCTTGTTCTACTACGTATAAAGTATATTATGTTGTGGTCACTTAAGGTGTCTGGGAGACTGCCTGTGTGAGGGTACAATGTGGGGTTGTTAGTTAGGACCCAGTCAAGGATGGATTCCCTTTCAAATTTTTTATCACATCTAGTTGAAATTTGGACTAGCTGCTGGTAGCCATGGAGATTTATTAGATTACTTGGTGGTTCTGATATACAGGTGAACCAATCTAGGTTGAAGCCCCCCAGAATAAGGGTTTCTTGTGAGTATGTGGAAGAACACCAGGATAAGAAGTCTTCAAGGCTAGCAGGTGTATTACCAGGTGGAATATAGATCACAATTGTGGTGATGACCTTTTTAGGGTGAAGTTGTGAGATAAGTATGTCCCAATTATTGGGGGAGGGGTAGGAGTTTGGTAATTGACGGACAGTTAAGTTTGACTTGTAAGGCAGTTCCACCCCCTTTACAAAGTGGTCTGTCTTGTCTAATGATATTGTAGCTGGTAGGGAGAACTTCTGAGTTAGCTATGTTTTTATTTAGCCAGGTTTCTGTTAAAGCAACTATGTCTGGGGAGTAGTGTGCTATTGTGGCCAGGAGTTCAGGTATTTTATTTTTGATACTTCTAATATTAATATTTAGCATTAAAAGATGGTTGGTTTTGCTGCTGCTGTTGATTTGCCCAGGGATGAAGAAGGTGGGGATGTTATGTTCTGACATTTGTGTTGGAGCAGTTTGAGTTGGACAGGATGGATTTGGGCCTGGGTTGGGGTAGATATCCCCACTTATGGTGAGCCTGGAGTTAAAATGGTTATACAGATGTTGGAGTTTGGTGAGGAGTGTGAGAAAGTATTGTGTTTTTTTGGAGTAGGAATGAGAGCATATGTGTTTAGTCCTGAATTGGTCCATTATGTAGTTCTTGAGTAACTGTGGGCAGATATTATAATGTGTGGTGTCTGTATACGAGACTGCATAATGCAGTGTTGTGCTACTAAGTTTAGGGATATTGCTAGAGTGAGAACTTGTGGTGTTGTAAAGAAGTATGAGAAGACAGACTAGACTTAGTTGCGTGATATAGTCATGGTTATAAACTTTAAGTTGTTTCTAGGTGGGGGGGGGTCTGAATATCCCCCATAAATACGGATATTGCTGAACCAATATGTGTGTGGGTACATAATTTACTGCTATTGCTTTTGTTTTAGCTTCATTAACTTTGTATTCCAAAAAGATTTGAAACCATCTCAAAATGCTCCACAGTACCGTAATGTCTCTGGTTTTATAATGTATAAAATATCATCTGCAAATAGAGCCAGATTTTCTTGACTACCATACCAATTATATCTTTGAATTTCTGAGTCCCTTATTTTCTTTGCAGTGGTTCTAAATGTAATGCAAATAGCAAAGGCGAAAGAGCACACCCCTGCCTGGTTCCTTTGCCCAAACAGCAATTATCAGAGTGGAAACCACCCACTTCAAAATTTGCCTCAGATCCATCTTATATCCTCCTAATCGACCTTATATTTTTTTTTTAGGAAATGCAATTGCTTCCATTGCCCTGCTCCATAAAGTCCCAGCTTAACTTTGTCAGATGCTTTTTCTGCATCAAGACCCGCCAACAACAATGGTATCTTCTTACATTTTGTTTCCCTCTGGATCATCAGTTTTCTGTTAATGTTGGTAAATGTTTGCCTCCCCTCCACAAAACCACATTGATCCATATCCATCAATTTTGGCATTACTTTTGTCATTCTTTTAGCCATTATAGACATAAACGCTTTAAATCGTGGTTTAGTAGTGAAATGGGCCTGTATGATGCTGGATCTAATGGATCTTTACCCTCTTTAGGTATTACAGCTACCACTGCTTATTTCCAGGATGTTGGTACTTCTCTTAAAACAATGTTAAACTTTCCAGATCTTTTAGTCTTTTCCTTCCTAGCTTCAAAACTTCCATAGGAATACCATCTATTCCTGGGGACTTTCTTGTAGGTTGGTTGGTTATACATTGCTTTTTTTTCTCACCTCCTCGTATCCTAACTGTTAGTAATTGAGCCTCATCTATCTCTAACCTCAGCATATTTAATTCTTCCATAAACATTTCCATTTTTTTTTCTTTTCTTGATTTCCACATTTCTCTGCTTTATAAAGACTTTCATAGAATTTCCAAAATATTTCTAACTAATACCTCTACAGGATTATTTGTTACCTTCCTTGTTAGGCTTTCTAAGCTTGGCGACAGGACTTTCTACTTTCTGTTGCTTGAGTCGTTGTGCTAAAATTTTTTGTGCTCTGTTAATATAAAAAAAAAAAACAGTTGCCTAACAGCAGTCTTTGTAAACTCTTTCATATTATCGAGTTAATCCCTTATTTGTTATTATTATAATTATTGTCATTATTGTTTGGTATTTTACAGTTGATCCTCTTGTTCTTTGAGATTCCCCCTATTCTGCAATATTCTAACATTTCTCAGTCCCTCTAAATAATTCATGTTAATAGCTGCATAGAGGCAGCTGTACCCACTAGGAAGAAGTACAGAACTAACTTGAAAAACAAGCCACCCTGGTGCAATCACAAAGTCAGATGGATGTATAACAGGAGGAAGAAAATGATGGCAAAAATTAGGAGGTGCAACACCCAGCAGGATAAAAGCACTCTCATAAAACTAAGCAAACAGCTCGGAGGACAAATAGTCTGCCAAAGCCAAACTTGAGGTAAGTTTGGCCTTCCAAAAACCACAAAGCATTCTTTAGCGATGTCCACAACCTGAAAGGCAATACCCAATTGGGTGCAGAGCTCATTGTAAATGGAGCCACATATACTGAGACAGAAGATATAGCAAACCTCCTGCCTGATAAATTCAGCTACAGCTTTACTCCTCTTTCCCCCTCAACCTTCCCTCAGGAAATATCATCCAGTGTAACTCCCCCTAGTATCACTAGGGAACAGGTCCTTCATGCTCCCTCTAAGACCAAGAACACTGCATCAGTGGGCCCAGACAATATCCCAGGATGCCTTCCAAGTAGCATGAAGACCTGTCAGGGCCTCGGGCATTACTATTTAACTGTAGCCTCCAAACAGGCTTCATGTCTCATGAATGGAGAGAGGCAACAGTCATCCCTCTGCACGAAGGTGGGCCATCTACAGACTCTGGAGACTACAGACCCATAAGCCTCACTAGTCTTGTATGTAAAGCCATGGAAAGAATTCTCATGGAGATGGTCACTAAAGATATAGTAAATCTCCAGACACTGGACCTGACCCAGTTTGGTTTTGTCAAGGGCAGATCATGCCTGCTCAACCTGGTGAACTTCTTTGATAAGGTCACCAGAGCAGTGGATGAGGGCAAAATCATTCACACTGCCTGCCTTGACCTGGCCAAGGCATTTGATACAATACTTCACTCAGGCATGGTTGACAAACTCAAGAGGTTAGATACAAACCCATATGTTACCTGGTGGATAGCCAACTGGCTCACAGACAAGACCCAGGAAGTTAGAATTGTGGAGTCCACCTCTACAAAGAGGCCAGTCACAAGTGGAGTCCCTCAGGGATCAGTCCTTGGACTGCTCCTTTTTGGTATTTACTTCTCAGAAGTCAAGGCCAATGTCCGTGATCTCTGGCTGACTAAATTTGCAGATGATTGCAAATTAGGAGCTGTCATTGAATCTCATACTGGTGTCAGAGCCATGGAAGAAATGCATAATAGTATCCTTTGGGAAGCCATCCATCCCTGGTAACTATTCTATTGACCACACACCTCTTGGAGTTGACCCAGTAGTCGAGGACTTAGGGAAACACACATGTAGTAATCTAGCCTTTGATCATCATGTGTCTACAGTGGTGTGGAAATCGTTCAATGTTCATAGATTGGTACTAGGCTATCGGCCCTAGGGCCTATACAAGCCTAGCCATAACAATTCCCTGGATATTTCTTCCCACAACTTATAAACAAAGGTACTGCATCCAAGTCCAAGGAAGTCATTTGTTCACTGTTTTTGGCATTCATCAGACCTATCATTGAGTACAATGCCCTCTTTTGTATGTACCTAACCAGGCATATCCAGCAACTAGAATATCCATAGAGGTTCCTCACTAAAAAGAATACAGGGCGTAAGTAATATGTCCTATGCTGACCACCTCAAGGCCCTATTCCTGTATTCTGTCTCCTACAGGCTTTGGAGGGGAGATCTATACCTGGCATAAAGGACATTGTCAGACCCCGCTCTGATGGAACTCCTGCATATCCACAAAACAGCACCAGAATTATTTGTTCTAAAGACTTTAAACCTTGCCTGGGATGTAAATAGGACCTGCTAGAGAGGTAGGTATGTATCCCAGATACTACCCCGTCTATGGAACAGGCTTCCCATCCATGTGAAGCAGAGTTCCTCCTTAACCCAATTCAAGTGCAGCATGGACCGTTGGATGGGAAACAGGAAGTTCATCCCTGGTTTGGCACCTATATCTCTAATGCAAACCGGTAACCTGTAAGTGGTTCATCTCCCAGGCCCATGCTTACACTTGGCAAGGGTATCAAAACTTATCAGAGATTTGGGATGCATGGCTAGGCTTAAAAAGGCCCCTGTGGGGTCATTAGCCTAGTAAACACCTATGAACCTCTTAACCATAGTGCCCTGTCTTGTATTTCCACCCCATTTTTAACCTCCATCTTAATTTTATCTCACTCCCTAGCTTTATTTTCAGAAGAAATTTCTATCATTTCTAAAAGCTCTCTAATAATCTCCAATACCTATTCTTTAAATTCCTCTCTTTTCAACAGATAGGTGGGAAAGTGCCAGTGACTCATTTTTTATTTCATTAACCTGTTATTTTACTTATTATTGGTGCATCATCTGAGATATTTATTGGGCTCATATTAAGATCTTAATTTAAATGCACATGTTCCAGTGAAATGTAAATTCTGTCTAGCCTAGCCCAGTTTTTATATCTTGGAGAATAATATGTAAATTCACTCCGAACTCCTATTACTGAATTCACATCTTGCATGCCAAATATTTTCATAAATTTCTTCAAAAATCTACCCTCCTTTGTTGTACTCTGGGCCCTCCAGAAACATCTTCACTGTTGCAAATCCTATTCCAGTCTGCATTTATAAGTAATATTCCTTGCTGGAAACAGATTATTTCTTCCAGAATTTTCTTAAGCTCCATTATAGCAGTTTTAGGTGGAATATAAATATATGCTAGTGTAATCCTCCTCCCTTGCCAGTAGCCCCTTAACACTGCCATTCTGCCATTATCTTTTTTAGCCTCCTCCAACACTATTGGATCTCCTTTTGCAATTAGTATAAGTTCTCCTCTTTTTCCTTTGTCCCAGGTATTCCTCTGAATAACCATCCCAAAAACCTTTCTTTATCAAATTCACATGTTCAGTTCATTCTGAGTGTATATCTTGTAAATATAGCTGTTTGCTCTCTACATTTGTAATGTAGTTCTTTATTTTTTCTTGTATTTATCTGTGATACTGTTGACATTTAAAGACATTACAGAAAGCTTCATTGCATTAAAGTTATTCCCACCTTTAATGTGTTAACACTTTTTTGTTAAATGTCTAGTTCCAGCTTTTGTGTTGATGGGTTGTACTTTTATACAGTTGTTTCTTGTTGTATCCATTTGAGTCTGTCACATCTTACAAAACTTTCTTATTGAAAGCCCTCAAACAAAAATCAGACATACCCCCAATGCCCCTCTAAAACCAATTAACTTGATACTAACACAAAAAACTATATGTATCTTCAAATATTGAAGTTTTACCCTCCTAACAGGAAAAAATGTCTCAAACTGACAGCTACACTCACAGATTTGAGTTAACCTAAAAGAAATGTTAAACCTGCTAAGATGCATGGTGCAGCCTGTGCTGCTACTAAGTGCTAATTGGTTTTGTCTTTTCTTTATAGCTCTCCCAGCTGGAAAAACCCCTGAATGCTTTCAGAGGGCATTATGTCTTAGCCAATTTCTCTTCTCAGTTTTTTTTCCTTTAGCCAGTCACTCTGTGCCAGCCTGTAGCCAGTTTCTGTTTATCAGATCATCTCAATGAAGACACGAGAACCAGGCAGCCACTTTCTGTTTTATCAGATTGTTTCCATGGAGACATGGACCAGCTGCAGAATTGCTACTGAGCATACATGTTTTGGCTAGAAAAAGTCTGAAAATATTTCATGGTCTTTTTCGTTTACTTGCTTACTCTCAAAACTTGTTACTAAATCAGTCTAAGGTTCTTAATCCAGTCTTTTCCCCCATGCAAAAATGAGGAAAAAAAGCACATTTTTCTTTTGTCATGCTCTTTTAAGCAGGCTTTTTTTTCCATTGCATTGACTACATTTCTTAAAACTGAACAAGAAGAAAAATGAGAGTGAGAGAAAAGAAAAACAGCAGCACCTGTATACAGACCCAATTACACTTAAAAAAGAACTGAGAACTTTATAGCATGAAAAGAAAACCATACTCCTCAAAAATAGTTCTAATAAGAAAGACATTCTTTACTTACTGTTAACTTTCTCCATCGTCTTTCCCTCCCCAAAGCATTTTTTTTAACATTAACGAGAGGAAGTAGGGTATATGCTTTCAAGTCCCAACAATATCTGAAAAAGTCCAGTATGGATAATTCAGTCTTGACCCTGTGTGGGTACTTGTTTTATAAGGATATGCAACAGATGTTAAAGGGTAGTGGAGAACTACTTCCTGTATGTCAGTAAGGCAGTGTGTTCTACGAACATTTACTGCTGTAAGTAGGACTTGTGCAACTGTACTTACCCCAAGGATGTATACTTGGTCCACTGCTATTATCTATCTACATTAACCAACAGCCCTTAGAACTTTCTTATCTCCTACTCTTACTTTATGGTAATGATTTGGTCCTATTCCCCTCAAACCAGCCCCTTACAGTATTGCAAAAGGACTACAGTCTGACATCCTCTACGCTATCCATTGGACCAGTAGCAACAAAAAAACTGCTGCTTAACTTAGCAAAAGTTGTGCTCTTCATCACCAAATGCAAGCTGACCAAAATCTCCTCTCTCTAACGAAGGGTCATAACACCACTATACAAAATACTAACTTAGTCAAGTACCTAGACCCACCGGGTAGACCTGGCAAATTCAGTCTCCACTTAGACAACGTAAGGAGAGTATATAGCCCACTCACACTGAATCGTCTCAGTGTGGGAAAACAGAAGAAGCAAAATATCCTCCAAAAAAGGAAGCCAATCTGGTGGTTCTCTGCTATAAACAAAATCTACAACAGAAGAAAGAAACTGTTGCAAAAAAAAGAGTAAAATCCCATGACTGGAGGAACTCCCTGGTCAACCTTAGTAAGAAGCTGAGATCCCTCATGAAATCCTCCAAAGCTAGTTACGAAAACAAAATTGCCTCTGACTCTAAAGACAACCACAAAGCAATTTATAGCTATGTCAAGAATCTCAATGGCAACACTCAGATCTGCTCTGAGTTACAGCACAATGGCACTAAATATACAGAACCAACTGATATTGCCAGCATCCTGGCAGATAGGTTCAGTGCTAACTTTACCACCCTCTTACCCCCTAGAGGGCCCATCTTTATACTAGAAGAATGCAAAGTTCCTGTAATCACGGCTGCACAGGTAAAAACCTCACTCTCCAAAGCCAAGAACACAGCATCTATGGGCCCTGACAACATCCCAGGCTGCCTTCGACATGAACTACAGAATGAACTGGCACCCCACCTAAGTACCATGTTCAATCATAGCCTCACCTCAGGCTTTTTGCCCACTGAATGGCACACAGCAATGGTTATCCCACTCCACAAAGTGGTAGCCATGACGGACCCTGGGAACTACCACCCCATTAGCCTGACGAGCCTGGTCTGCAAGGCCATGGAACGTATCATCATGGAACTCCTAAACAAAGACATTGATAATCTCCAAACTATGGACCCTACCCAGTTCGGATTTGTAAAAGGCAGATCATGTTTCCTAAACCTGATTGACTTCTTTTAAGCAGTCACCAAAGCCATAGATGAGGGTAAGGTGGTTCACACAGCTTATCTAGATCTTGCCAAGGCTTTCGACACCATCCCCCACTCTGGAATTATAGATAAGCTCACTAAACTAGGTATAAATCCCTATGTCACAAGATGGGTTGGCAACTATCTCGCTGACAGAACCCACACTGTGAAAGTAGCAGACTCCAAATCTGACTTCAGACCAGTGGAGTACCACAGGGTTCAGTCCTGGGTCCTCTCCTGTTTAGTATCTACTTCTCTGAAGTACAGGCTAACACAGAAGGTCTTTAGCTAACAAAGTTTGTAGATGACTGCAAACTAGGAGCCATAATCAAAACTCCTAATGATGTGGACATACTACAAAATGGCCTCACTGAGACAGATGCCTGGTGTCAAAGCCATGGCCTGAAGCTCAATGCCAAAAAGTGTATAGTCATCCCCTTTGGTAAAAACTCTGTACCCATGAACTACCACATAGCTGGTAGCCGAAAATGTGATGAGACCTTGGGATACAGGTGGACAGTAGTCTCTCCTTTTGATAATCACATTGCCACAGTGGTCAGGAAATCCTTCTATGTGGCTCACCTCATCACAAAAGGTTTCTCATCCAGAAAAAAGAGGTCATTGTTCCCCTCTACTCATCACTCATTAGACCCATTATAGAGTACAACGCCCCTTTTGGTATGTACCTCACAAGACATCTACAACAACTTGAAAGGCCACAGAAGTACCTCACAAAGAGGATTACTGGCCTCAACCACATGCCCTATGCAGACCGTCTCAAAAAAACTCTAGCTTTACTCCGTCGCATATTGCCTACTCAGAGGCAATCTCTACCTAAAATACAAAGCTATGTCAAACCCAGAGTTGTTGGACATGCTCCACTTAAAGAAATCCCAATCCCTCTGAGCTACACGCTCTAGGGACCTAAACCTTTTCACCACAATAAACAGAACATGCTGGAGGGATAGATTCCTGTCCCAGAGACTTCCCATACTCTGGAACAGACTACCTATCTATGTCAAACAGAGCTCCTCATTAGCACTCTTCAAGAAAAATCTTGATTGGATAGGAAATGGGAAATTCACCCCAGGGATCACTTCTGTGGCTTTGCTCGACAGGGGCACAGGAAAATAATTTTCTTGGATGGCGAAAGCCAGGGTACATTTTTGGCTAGACTTGTCCGCAGAGAATGAGCAAGTTCCACGTGATTAAGAAGAAAATGAGCTTTTATTGATGAAACAAAATACGATGAGTGCTTTCGGCATAAACTGCCTTCTTCAGATCGTGTAATGTAAAGACAAGCAATGGTTTAAATAACATTAAAAAAACAGTCATAATGAGGCTTTAGTCACTTCCTTTTACCTTTGGTTTTTTACTTCCAATCACAATGTAGCATCAGTGAACTTGATCTTGTAACTGGTGCTTTGATGTTAGCCAATCAAGATGCTTCTATGTTCTACTAAGGGTTCAGAATTGCTGTTCTGTTGGCAACCAATCATATACTTCACACTGGTTGTTATTTCCAATCGCAGTACAGCCTTAGTAAGCTTATTTGCATAGATTGAAACTGCTATTTGGCACTATAGCAAAGACCAACCAATCATATGTCCCACTTTAGGTCTTACTTCCAACCACAATGTAACATCGGTAAGCTTATTTGCATAAACTTGAACTGCTGTTTGATACTATAGTCAGAATAACTAAGAAGCCTTGTATGTCAGTAAAGTTAATACCCATATCAAGACTTAATAAGTACTTGATAAATGTAGATCTGAAGTTGTTAATATTCTTCTGTTCATCACAAATGGGTTTGGTTCTGAGCCCTCGGAACAGAGTCGACCTTATACCAAGCTTGTGTGCACCAAAAAAATCTCTCGAGCTAACTGCTACCCACAATGCCCTTCAATCAGTTACCTCCGATCTCATTTGCCCCGCAGCCATATAGCAGCATTTCACCGAGCTCTCCAGCTAAGTGTTACAAATACTGATAAAATTTGAAAAAATATGAGTTTTTTTATTGTCAGTTTATATTTTCTCTAATTACTCACTCAGCTCTACCCACAGGTATTTCTTTTTTGTACCATTGTTGGTATTGACCCATTTACCCTTGTGGTATTCCCAATACCATTGTTGGCATTTTCCCCTCTCTCTCTTTCTTCTGCTTTAGCGTGTGTGTGTTTCTTCTGTTATGTCAGAAAAGAAAGGGACTACGGGGTTTAAACACTGTTCTTCTTGCAGTGGTAAACTCCCGAATAGTGATTTACATGAATGTGTGTATTGTTTGGGGGTTCCACACTTATCGGCGAAACCTCCATGTAACATTTGTGCCAGCTTCAGTCAGAGGATGCTGAATGAAAGACTAAACAAGTTAATACTTAAGGGCCTGCTTCCTTTGCCTTTTTCGGAGGCTATTTCTGCGTCAGATGTCTCATCCCCTCCTCCTGTGGACAAGAAACATCCTCATTCAGACTCTTCACTGGCCGGTGATAGGGCAAAAGTCATAAGCATAAGGCCCACAAGACTTCTACCGAGCACCGTATCGCCTCCTCGGTTCTGACCACCTCGGCACCGAGTTTGGCCCCAGTGCTTCATACCGAGGTCGCCTCATCGGCGCCTGTCCCGGCACAGACTACGGCGCCCACTATAACTTCACTTCCGACCAGTTTGCCTGTCTCGACCTCTGCATAGACATCCCCATCTCTGCTCCGACGTCGGCTCCGACAACAGCTTCGGAGCTGCTATTGACCTCCACCCAAGCTGTGACCTTGGCTCTGATGGTTCCCCTGCTGCCGGTTTCCAAACTGGAATAGTTGTTGCCATTTTTCAATCCACCACAGATCCAGTAGTCCCCATCTGTGGACCCATTTGCCAGACAGGCCTTCAGCCCTTTTTTGGACTGGCCTGATTCCCCCTCGGGGGCATCGGTAAGGTCCACCAGGAGCCTATCAGAATTGGATGTGCTGTGCGTCTTTGATTAGCTGCTGACCGCCAAGGGGATTATAAATTTTCCCAGAGCCCATCCTACTCCGGGCTTTGGTTCTGTTACCCCGGCGACCCCTACATATTCTTGTCTCTTGGATCCCTCTGTTCCCAGGCTCATATTTCCGACGAATGTGAGAGGATCCCTTACCTCTGTGGCAACTATGACTGTGTCTGAGGCTTCGAGGCCCCTTTGGGTGTCTGTTCTTTTTGGACCCACCCTTCTTCGATCTCATGCTTGTGGGGGGTGGAACCCTCTGTTCTGGCCACAGTTCCGGTTGTGTTGCCGGTTCTGTCTTCATGTCTGAGGGTGACTCCCGCCTCGGTTTTGCTTGAGGCTCCATCCCTGGGAGTGGACCATGTGGAGCTGGGTGAGTCCCTCACAGAAGATACGGACTGCGATGATGTGGAAGGATCCCCATGGTCATCCCCTGACTGTCTTATTTGGAGATGTCCTGGAAGTCTTGAAGCAGAGGGGTGACTGGAAGCCCTCCAATCCTTCCTCCGGAAGAATCCGTATTCCTGCAGGCCTTCCGCTCTCGGCCCTCTTCTTCTTGGGTGACCCCCCCCCTGCCAATGAGTTGGTCAAGCTCATCGTGCAGTGCGCATGGAAGAATCCCGACACCGTTGAAGCCGTCCCCAGGAGATCAGGTAAGATACTCCTCTCCTCCCAAGGATCAACCCCATTGGTCTAGAGGTTTGCCAGTAGATGCTATGGTGGTGGCGGTGGCCACAAAAAAGGACCTTGCCGAGGTAAGTCCTGCTGTCCACCCACCCAACAGGGAGTCCCGGGCAGTGGACAGGTTAGGGAAGCGAGTTTTTGCATCAGTGACCTTTGCTGTCAGGTCTCTGAACTTTTTGGCACATTTTACGAAGCTCCAGAGAGATCTCATCACCGAGCTCTCTGGAACCTTCGCTGGTCAGGTTTTGGATGGGGCACGTGATAAAGTTGCTTCCCAACTTGCCACCCTAGAGTCGATCTCCAATTCATTCATGGGGTTGCTGTCCCACACAACCGAAGGAGTGGCTAGAGCTGCGGGTGCAGGTGTAGTTATGAGATGCCATGCCTGGATGCGCATTTGTGACCTCGCATTCTCCTTCAAGTCTTCCTTTTTAATCGCCCCTATTGAACCATCAGCTTAGTTCGGTGTGAAGGTAAAGGATACATTAGCCAGGTATGAGCAGGACGAGAAGACCTTGTCAGCTGTGGGTCTACGTTTTTCCAAACCTCAGCGCTCCTTCTCCTGGAATCAGAGGAGTGGAAAGATGTGGCACAAAAAGTCTCAAGGTCCTTTCTGTGAGACACGTGGTGAGGACTCCCCCATAGGCAGAGGAGGTTCCATTATGTTCCAATAATGGAAGATTCCCCTTTCGGGGCAGAGGGGGTCCTCGAAATCTGGACTCCAGCGATTCTTTCTCGGGTAGACCGTATCAGCGCTCCTGAAGCACTGCCCGATGTGCTTTCCTCTGGAAGCAGTCAGGGCGCGTTTCTCTCTGCACCAAGCTGTTTGGTTGTCTGTTACAAATGATCAGTGGGTGCAGAGAATAATTTCCAGAGGCTATCACATTCCCCTAATCTCTTGTCCAAGACCTCAGAAATCCCTTCCAGATGTTCCAGTCAAAGGGAGGAGGTTTCGGAAGCTATGTCTAAAACGAGTCATCCAACAGGTCCCCCCAGACCAGTGTGGATCAGGGTTTTACTCGAGATTCTTTTTAGTGCCAAAGAAGACTGGGGACTGGAGGCCCATTTTGGATCTCAGCCAGCTAAACAAATCAGTGGTTCAGACCAAGTTATGCATGGTCACTATTCAATCCATCCTCCCCTTTCTGCGGGAGGATGTGTTCGTTGGACCTCCGGGATGCGTATTACCACATCAAAATGGACAAGCGCTCCAGGAATCTCCTTCGCTTCAGCTGGGAGCCAATCACTACCAATTCAGAGCCCTGCCATTCGGTCTCTTGACGGCCCCCAGTGTGTTCATGAAATGCCTAGCAGTGGTCACAGCTCATCTGAGATTTCAGGGATTCCAGGTGTTTCCATATTTAGATGATTGGCTCCTCTCCGCCCCCACCAAGCGCCTTCTGGTCAGGGCCCTCCGCTACACTCTAGTACCAGTGGAGTCGCTGGGCATCACCATCCACTGGGAAAAATCCAACCTTCAGCCCTCACATCAATTGGAATTTATAGGGGCAGTATTCAACACTCAGTCAAGTGTCGTCTCTCTTCCCCCTCACAGGCTTCAGAGATCAAGGGCACAAGTTCAAGTGATACTTTGTCGAAGAAAGGTGTCTGCAAGGGAAATTCTTCAAGCTCTTGGGTCTATGGCGGCAGCCATCTCAATTGTTCCCCTAGCCAGATTACACATGAGACTGCTACAATGGCTCCTTCTCGCCCACTGGATATCCAGTCTTCATCTCCTGAGCTCACAGATTCTCATCACCAACACCTGCAAACAAGATTTCCTCTGATGGATGAGTACAGAAGAAAATCTTTGGCGTCGCCCCTTCTAGGCTCCCCAACACAGCGCCACGGTGACCACGGGCGCTTCCCTGATAGGGTGGGGGCCACTTCCAGGGAAAGTCAGTCCAAGGCACATGGTCCAGCATAGAGGTTAACTTTGCATATCAATGGCCTGGAGTTAAGAGCAGTATTATTGGTGTTGCAAGTATCTTATTGCTCTCCAGTCGGACAACATGTCTGTTGTCTGGTACATAAACCAACCAGAGAGGGACCAAATCCTATCCCCTATGTCGCGAAGCCATGAGAATCTGGCATTGGGCGATAGCTTCTAACCGCTTTCTGAGTACAACGCATATCCTGGGGAGCTCCAACATGATAGCGGACAGGCTGAGCAGATGCATCCTCCTCCGTCCTCACGAGTGGTCTCTCAATCAGAGTGTAATGGCAGAAATCTTCAGCTGTTGGGGCCAGCCATGCTGCGATCTTTTCGCCTCCCCCTGAAACACAAAATGCAGCAGCTACTTTGCCCTCTTTCCCCCTCACGGGGAGTCACGAGAGACTCTTTGATTCACGATTGGCCCGTGGGTCTCTTTTATGCTTATCCTGTGATATCTCTGATCCCCCCTTTTTTTTTTTAAGGAAAGCTATTCGGTTGAGAAGCAAAGTGATCCTCATTGCCCTGTTCTGGCCTCGTCAAGTGTGGTTTCCCTTCCTCTGACCATATCTGTTACAACCTCCTTGGATCCTAGACACTTGTCAGGACCTCATATCTCGCCCACAAGGGCTGACTCTACCGAATCTATTCACTCTCAAGCTGATGGCTTGGTTTCTCCACTTCCGTTCATTGCCAGGCAGGAAACCCTCTCTTCATCTGTCCGTGATGTTATCCTGGCCTCCCATAAACCACCCACTAGAAAACTTTACAGGGACAAATGGAAAAGATTCTCTATCTGGTCACATAATCAGAAGCTAGATCCGTTTTCAGCTCCTGTAGCTACTATTACCTTGCTGAGTTGTTCGATAGTGGTGCGTCAGCTTCCGCCATCAAGTCCATTTAGCAGCTATTTCCAACTTCCATAATGGTTCAGATGGAGTCCCGCTTATTTCCACCTGACTTTGCAAGACCTTCCTCAAGGGAATTTTCCACAGCAGACCTCCCATCAGGCAGCCGGTGGAGGCATGGAATCTCTCCCGGGTTCTCCAGTCTCTCTCTAACCCCTTTTGAGCCTGCTGCGACATGTGATCTAAAATTCCTGTCATGGAAATCCGCGTTTCTGGTGGCGGTCACTTCAGCCAGATGAATATCTGAGTTGCAAGCCTTATGTATCAAGAGCCCTTATCTGATCTTCCATAAGGACAGAGTATCACTTGGTACTAATCCATCCTTTCTCCCCAAGGTGGTTTCCGACTTTTCTATTAACCAGTCCATTGAGCTCCCTGTATACTTTCCAAATTTTTCAAACCAGGGAGAATACTGCCTGTATTCATTGGATGTTCATAGACAATTATGTTTCTACCTGGACAGAACTAAGTCCTTTCGCAAGTCGGACCAACTTTTCATTTCTTTTTCTGGTCCTAGAATGAGGTGTACAGTATCTAAAGTTACTTTGTCAAAATGGCTCATTGGCTTCTCATATTCACTTACGAATGAATCTAAGCCTGATCAAATCAAAGCTCACTCAAGTAGGGCTATCGCAGCATCGGTTGCCTTCCACTCTAGGGCCTCCATGGATGACATCTGTGCAGCAGCCATTTGGGCTAAACCCATACCTTCATCAAGCATTACAAATTGGATCTGATCTCTAGGGGAAGAGCGAACTTTGGCTCGATGGTTCTCAGGAATGTTCTTCTATAAGGGCCACCCAGGTTCTCCTAAGTAGCTTGGGATTCTCTCCCATCAGTAATGAATAGGAAGAAGATTAACAACTTCAGATGAAGAAGGTATGCCTTAACATAACATTCCATCTGAGTTGTTGATGTTCTTCCAGTCATCACACCCTCCCACCGACCCCCACCAAAGGCTCCTGGCGGATCTTCTGGATCTTTGTGGTGTTTCAGGGTTTCTACGCAGAGATGGCCTCTGACTTTGTTTCTTCTATATGTTGCATGCAAACCTGATCTGAGGTAACTGATTGAAGGGCATTGTGGGTAGCAGCTAACCTCAAGAGTTTTTTGGTGCATGCAAGCTTGGTATAAGGCCGACTCAGTTCTGAGGGCTCTGAACCGAACCCATCAGTGATGACTGGAAGAAGATCAACAACTCAGATAGAACGTTATAGTAAGACATAACGTTTTCATCCTGTTCTCCTTGGTTTCTACTGCAAATATCAATAGATCTGAAGCAAAGCTTCCAATAGTTTCATAAAAGCATGCTTTACACCTTAAAATATTAAGTTATATTCTTACCTTGCATAACTTAAACACTTAATAGTTAGTAAGTACTAGCACAATGTTTAAACTGCATAGAAATTTGGTATCCAATGGAAATAAAACTAAATATATAAAGTTAAGATATTCAAAGACATAAAAAAAAACAAACCCACATACATGTGAAAATATATTGCTGAACATTTTGGTCAAAAGACTTAAGAAAAGGATGACTTAATTTAAAACTCTCATTGGTCAAACAAGACCGAGTTTGTTAGAATATCTGCCTGCATTCACGGCTGCAGAAAGATAACAAAAATGACTGAAAGGAGACTTATTCAGGTAAACTATTGCATTGGAAAAGCCAAACTGCATAATAGCTCACCTACAAACAAACATCATTGGTTGCCAAGGTTAGTAAAAAAAAAAAAAAAAAAAAAAAAACCTGCTTTCGCTGCTGCAGGGATATCTCTAATACCTTCTTGCACATTTTAACTATTTATTTAAAACTTGAAGCCTTATCAGTAGATAAGTATTGTGGAGAGAAGGGAAAAAAAATATGTTAACTCAACTGTAAATAACTTTACAAGAAATTTAACAATCACAAGCAATCCGCCAGCTTTAACGGCAACAGAGAAAGCATTCTCAGTGAATCTGCTCATAAACAAAACATTTTTGTTACTTCTTAATAAAACAACCTTATGACATCGAGTGTCCATGATTATCTTAATAATAATGAAAAGATCATTGGATTTCGGGCTTGCATAAGTTATACCAGCTTACCAATTATTTGAAAACTGAAGAAAAGACATGCTACAGGTCTGCTATTTCTTATAGGTAAGACCTTAGAGAAGTAACATTAGCTCATGCAAAGAAGTTCACTGATGCTACATTCTGATTGGAAGTAAAAAACAAAGGAAAAAGGAAGCGACTAAAGCCTCCTTATGATTGTTTTTTTTTTAAATGTTATTTAAACCATTGCTTATCTTTACATTACACGATCTGAAGAAGGCAATTTATGCCGAAAGCGCTCATCGTATTTTATTTGTTTTATCAATAAAAGCTCATTTTCTTCTTAATCAAGTGGAACTTGCCCATTCTTTGCTGTGGTGACATCTACAGGATTTTGCTTCTTTTAGACAATGTAAGGAAGATGATTAACCCCATTTTTATTCTAGGCCAAGAAAATGTCATCCTTTCTCACTAAGGCCTCCAGGGTTGTGATAGGAAAGGCATCTTACTTTCCTTATTAGAATACTGTCTTGCTCCTCAGACAGAAACACCACCCTGATTGTAACGATCACAACAAAATCTACAGGTTAATCACTCACAGGAGTACTACTGCAAAACAACACAAAAAAAGCAAGCCATCTCCTATTTAGACCAAGGGCTTAACTCTTTATTTTTTGTTTTCTGAAGAAAAAAAATATCTTTATTGAATTATCACTTGTGATACAGGCTAATTTACATTTATATAAATGTAAGCAAACTATATTAACACATTTTTATTTGTGAGCATTATATATCACATATATTCTTCTATACAATATAATTCATCCAACATTATATAAATTGCTAAATTCATGCCTTTTCCTAAACCTCATCCCTCCTCCAAGACATTTTTCTGCATGAGTTGTTCCCGCAATTTCCTTTATGTAATTTGCATCTACCACTTTTTAAAATCCCACTTCCTGTTCTCTTGCAGTGTTCACTACTTCAAATACAGTAGGTTTAGACTTTGATTTCCATTTTCTAGTAGTTGTTTTGTGGCAGCCACCAGAATTAAGTTCATCAAAGCCTTACTATGTCTAGGCCATTTAGATCCTGTACCCCAGCTTAAAAAAATGATGTCCTTACATTACTTGCCCAGTGTTTCTGATAGAGTACTCTAGGGAATTTTTAAGTCTGCCATATCATGAAACTCCTAAAACGTATGCTCCCATATACCCCTTTCTTCTCCCATCAAACCTCCAACATTTGCCACTTAACAGGAGGAAAAAATTTTGGAGTCTGCTTGGGGTATAAAGGTACCTATGCAAACACTTCAAAGCAAACATCCTAAATCTGCCCTCCCATTGTTTCTTTGTGAATTGGCTGTCTAATCTCCCTTACTGGTGTTTTCTGGCAGCCTGTGATTGATTCCTGTAGTTAATGTTCAATATTTTATATGCCCTACTAATTATTTCAGTTTTAACAGCAGCTTCATTTCTAGGTTCAACTAAAAACTCGACCAGTGCAGGTTGTTTACTTAGGGGTTCCCCTATCAGTCCCTGATACAGAAGACCATCTGTAGCCTCCGGTCTAAACAAATTCTTGGCTTCTTCAAACCTATTACCTTCCCCTCTCTAATTTGTTATCAATACCTTGGTTCATTTGCTAGCTTCCTCCAGTAAATTCCAGCCCCATCTTGCCTATTTTCTGTACCCCTGATTGCAGTCATCCCTGTCGGCTGAATCTCCTTCCTACGTTTCTTTGTTGTCTTGGTGCTTGGTATGCTTTCTTCTTCCTTAAGAATATAATATTCTGTACAACTATTATTCTCCTTTAGGATCTGCAGCCAAAATCCCACTCATTTCTTGAATTTTCCCCCTTGCTTCATCATAATCCTTTTTCTACTTTGAATTGCAACTTCCTACTTGTGTTATGCGTAAAAGCCTTAACTGTGTATCTTTTAAAGTATGCTTTCAAATCGGGTAATCCTAAGCCAGCTTGTTCTGATGCAAGAATCAGCTGTCCTTATTTGACTCTTGCCCCCCCATCCCCTCGCAGGTAAAATTCTTTGTAACTCTTTATTAATTACTATCCACAACTTCTGTGGTAAATATGCCTGACCTGTGTATAAAACTAAAGGGACTAAAAACATTTTTACTTGTGCCTTGCTAACCATATCTATAGACAAGAGCTTCCAGTTTCTCGTTTTTTGTATTCGCTTTTGTTTAGTCTCTTCACACACACCCTTCACTGCCATAACAGAAACCATCTGATGTTGTCATTTTCATTCATCCCTCAACTGTTGGGCTTGGATCTGATAACTCTGATCCAGCTTGGCCACTTCTTCCAGATCATAGGATCCTTGAACTCTCAAGCTCCTCCATTTACCCGTAATGTACCACCAACCTAACATACCTCAGATCTCGTTTGCTCCTGTTGCAAACAGACGTGGATCGCAAGTTCTCAAGTGTTAGTACTTGTATAGTCGCTGGTATTTGCTTTAAGTAAGATTAATTTTATCCATTTCTTGATAGTTAAATTTTGTTGTTTCAATCTTTATACCTCCCTTGTGCCCTAGTTGCTATTTTGTTCTTAGTCTTCTTTAGTGGTGTTTTTCTTCTACTCTTGGAGTACTTTCCAGTACTATTTTTGGTAGTCCTTTCCCTTCTTTTCTTTACCTTACTCTGTTAAAAAAAATCCTGCCTGTGTTTTATAAGTGTGTGCGCAATCCAAATTGTAGCTTGCTACAGGTCCCCCACCATGCCCCAAGGTTCTCACTACACCTTTCTAAACATACTGGAAAACATTAAGATACACCCTAATACTGGGTGATTTCAACTACCCTGTCATTAACTGGGAAAACTTACTCGTGTACCAACACCTTTGCCCAACGGTTCTTGGAATTCATAAATTCCAGTGCCCTGGATCCAACTACACCAGGGTCTCCAATATCCTATACCTGGTCATTACCAACATGAGAAATAGATGCTCCACACCAATGGTCACACCCTCGTTGGTCAGGTCTGACCATAAGCTAATCACCATTGACATCCACATCCCACCCCTATCCCACAGTAAGGAAACCACCATAAAAAACTTCATGACACCCATGCAGACGGGAACTGAAAGTTTGACTG
Source organism: Protopterus annectens (assembly GCF_019279795.1). Classification (NCBI taxonomy): domain Eukaryota; kingdom Metazoa; phylum Chordata; order Ceratodontiformes; family Protopteridae; genus Protopterus; species Protopterus annectens. The sequence goes on along the minus strand of NC_056737.1, from coordinate 1,921,910,206 downwards.
CTGAATCCTACACTAAGGCACTGTACGAGCACATGTACTCGTGCATGAATCGCGCCATCCCCAGTAGAACCAAGATGCTCTCCTCCAAAAAAAGGAAGGTAATCTGGTGGTTCCTTGCCATAAACAAACTTTACAACAAAAGGAAGAAACTGTTGCAGAAAAGAGGAAAATCCCAGGATGCAAAAAACTCCCTTACCAGCCTCAGTAAGAAGCTGAGATATCTCCTAAAATCCTCCAAAGCTAGTTATGAAAATAAAATTGCCAAGGATTCCAAAGACGACCACAAGGCATTCTATAGTTATGTCAAGAATCTAAATGGCAATGCTCAGATCTGCTGTGAGCTACAACAGAATGGCATTAAATATACTGATCCCAAGGATATTGCCAATATCCTGGCAGATCGATTCAGTGCAAGCTTCTCCCCTCACTCACCCCCTAAAGGGCCCATCTCAATACCGAAGGCTTGCCAAATTCTAGTAATAATGGCGACACAGGTAAAAAACGCACTCTCCAAAGCTAAGAATACAACATCCATGGGACCAGACTCCATCACAGGCTGTGTACTACATGAATTACAAAATGAACTGGCACCTGATCGAAGTGTCATGTTTAATCATAGCCTCACCTCAGGCTTTGTGCCCACTGAGTGGCACACTGCTACAGTTATCCCACTCCACAAGGGGGATCCATATTGGATCCCGGGAACTACCGCCTCATTAGTCTGATGAGCCTGATCTGCAAATGAGCCTGATCTGCAAGGCCCTGGAATGTATTAGCATGGAACTTATGAACAAAGACATTGGCAACCTTCAAACACTGGACCCCACGCAGTTTGGGTTCGTGAAGGGACGATCTTGTCTCCTGAACCTGACTGACTTCTTTGAATCAGTCTGCAGAGCCGTGGACAAGGGTAAGGTGGTCCACACAGCCTATCTGGACCTCGTCAAGGCCTTCGACACCATCCCCCACTCTGGAGTCATAGATAAACTTACCAAGCTGGGCATTAATCCCTACGTCACTCCATGGGTTGCCAACTGGCTTACTGACAGAACCCACAGTGTAAAAGTAGCCGACTCCAAATCCAGCTCCAGACAAGTGGAGTACCTCAGGGTTCAGTCCTGGCACCACTCTTGTTTGGCATCTACTTCTTTGAAGTACAGGCCAACACTAAGGGACTCTGGCTAACAAAGTTCGTAGATGACTGCAAACTGGGAGCCATTATTGAATCCCCAAATGATGTGGATATTCTATAAAAGGGCCTTACAGAAACAGATGCCTGGTGTCAGAGCCATGGGCTCCAGCTCAGTGCCAAGAAATGTATAGTTATCCCCTTTGGGAAAAACATGTACCCGTGAATTACTACATAGGCAGCAGTACACTAAACACTGAAAGTGTGATAGGAGACTTAGGGATACAGGTGGACAGTGGTCTCACCTTCGATAACCACATTGCAACAACAGTTAGGAAATCCTTCTGTGTGGCACACCTCATCACTAAGGGCTTTTCATCCAGAAAAAAGGTCATTGCCCCACTGTGTACTCATCCCTCATTAGACCCATTATAGAATACAGTGCCCCGTTTGGTATGTAGCTCTCAAGACATCTGTAATAACTGGAAAGGCCACAGAAATAACTCCCTAAAAGAATCACAGGCCTAAAGCAGATATCCTATGCTGACTGTCTAAAAAAAACTCCACCTATACGCTGTTGCATATTATCTACTCAGAGGCGATCTCTGCTTAACGTACAAGGCCATATATGGTTTACAATTAGATTTGCAAACTGCAGTCGATAGTGACAGTGTCGACTTGCAGTTTTCCAAGAGGTAATTTTGCGAATCTAAGTGCATTGATTACACTACATCACATGGGTAGTGTAGTTCAAGAACTTAGAGTCCTCCCGGGATTTAGTAACTGGGGACTTTCTCCCAACAGTAAAGGAATGAATGGCAATGACATCAAATTAAAAAGTTATGTACTCTCCGTAATGTTCCATCTGTGCTGTCCATTTTCATTCTTCAAGCCTGCTACTGGAAAACCTCATATTTGCAAAAGAAAAGGTTTTCTAGCTTGTGCCAACAACAATATAACCAGCACCTATTCAGGGCTAGTTGTTCCCTGGTTTTACAATATTTGTCTGAGTTACTATCCCATGGCCTTTCTTATTCCGCTGTCAGGGTTAATTCATCAGCCATTTCAGCATGTCTGCCTGTGGATCCTCCTCAGTTGGTGTAGTTTTATTTCAAAATGTTTTTGAAAAGGTACTGATTGCATAGGAGTCATCCTGGCAAACCACTGGCCCCTCCTTGGGATCTTAATTTTGTTACAGAAGCTAACACTTACTGTATTTGAACCAACTAATCTGGCTGACTTGAGGTTCTTAACATGGCAAAACAGTCTTACTGATTGTGCTGACCTGTATGAGACGAGATCAGAATTATAAGCTCTTATGGTGAGTCAACCTTATCTTGTTTTACATGGGAACAGGGTTTCTTTGAGAACTAATTCTTCTTTTATACCTAAAGTGGTATCCGAGTTTGCTTTAAGCCAAACTGTCCATCTCCCCTTTTTCTTTCCTGAACCTAGAAATGAGGGAGAGAGGATACGTCATACCTTGCAGTCCACAGGTGGCTCCGGTATTATCTTGACAGAACTAAATCTTTCAGATGTTTGGATCAATTGTTTCTTGTGAAGGCAAGAAGAACAAGACAGCGTGTGTCAAAACGGACTTTTTCCAAATGGTTGTATAAGACTGTTACCTTTTGTTATACTGACAGTAACAAATTTATTCCAGGCAGGGTCAAGGCCCACTGTACTAAGGACTTGGCTTCATCTATGGCTTTTTGAAAAGGGTTGTATTCTAGAAGTTGCTACTTGGTCTTCTCTGTGTCCGTTTACAAAGCACTATAATTTTTATTTCTTCTCTAGGTCTAGATCCAGCTTTGCTATTACCATTCTCCATGGGGTCATGGACCCTTTTGCTTCCTGCCAAATATAGTTGGCTATGGTAATCTACCCGTTTAGATAAGGCTACTGCAGCAGTGAACAATAGGAAGCAAACAGTACAGTTGTGCAAGCTGAACTTACTCCAGCAGTAAATGTTCGAATGATCACTGCTGCATTAGCCACTCCATCCCAGGATGCCGACCATATATATTTGTTGATCCTAACATTGTCCTTTCAGGGTGCAGTCTCCCTTTCTCTGCTGACGTGAAAGCTTTGAAGGGCTTAACACCCAAAGATGTCTTTTTAGTCAGCTCAACTTCAGTTGCCTGACAGTTTGGGTGCATAGAAGATGAACAGTATCTTTGGAAGCTGTGGCTTTATGTCCTTGTTAGGATATAACCTTCTAAGGCTATTACAGCAGTGATCATTTGAATATCTGCTTTTCTGGTAAGTTCATCTTAAACAACTGTACTTTCTAAATGGAATGCAAATAATAAGGGGGAAAGACGACCTCCCTGCCTGGTTCCTCTCTTCACACACAACTTATTAGAGAGGAACCCTTCTACTTCTACTTTGATTTTTGCCTCCAATCCCTCATATCCTCCTGACTATCCTTATTTTTGTATTGGGGAAGTACAAATGCTTCCATTGCACTACCTATAAAATCCCAGCTTCTTCTGTCAAATGCTTTTTCTCCATCAAGACCCACTGCCAGCAGTGGTATTTTATTACATTCTGCTTTCCCCAATATCATCATTTTTCTGGTTTTGCGTCTTTCGGCTTTTCCCGGTTAGGGGTCGCCACAGCGGAACTCCGGTCCGCTAATGATTGGTAGTTGATTTTTACATGCAGAGTTACCAGCCCTGATGCACAACCTTCAACGAAGGTACAACCATTCCCGCATGTCTCCACGCAGAAGACGCTCTAGCTGAGAATCGAACCAGACAGCGTCTTACTGTGAGGCGACAATGCTACTGCAGCACCACCACCACGGGTTTATAATGCTGTCAAATATTTGCCTCCCTTCCACAAGACCACATTGATCATATCCATCAATTCTGGTAATGTCTTTGTCATCCTTTTAGCCATTACAGACCTAAACACTTTGTAATCATGGTTTTAATTTTAAATGGGCCTGTATGAAGCTGGAGCTGTGAGGGATCTTTGTGTTACAACCACTGCAGCTTTTTCCCCTAGGATTTTGGTGCTTCCCCTCCTTTTTATATACTGTTAAAAGCCTTCCAGGTCTTTATCACTTTCTTCTTCCTAGCATCCAGACTTCTACCAGAATGCCATCTATTCCTGGAAACTTTCTTTCAGATTGATTATACATCATTGTTTGTTTTTTTTTTTTTTTTATCTCATCTCCTATCTTAACTGTTAGAGGTAGATGAGGCTTAACAATTAATGTCAGCATATTTGTCTCCCATAAATATTTCCATTTGTGCTTTTTTTTTTTTTTTCTACATTGCTTTGCTTTATGTAAATTTTCACAAAATTTTCAAAATTTCTATAGTACCTGTACAGGATATCTGTCCTTTTTCTTGTTATAGGCTCCCAAGTTTGGCAACAACACTTTCTGCTTTCTGTTGAAGTTGTTCTAAAGGTGTTCATCTTTGGAGTTATCAAAACAGTTGGTTAACAGCAGTCTTTCTAAACTCATGTATATTATCCAGGTATTTCCCTAATTTCTTTTTAGTACTGTTTAGTTGCACTGCCCCTTGCTCTGAGAGTCCCCTTATTCTGCAATACTTTAACTTTTGTCAGCCAGTCTGAATAATTCTTGTTACTTCTTAACCAGATCTCTCTCTCTCATTTCTGTACTATTTTTATAGACCACTTTCATTTTTCCCACTCACTAGCTATAACTTCTGGAGTACTTTCTTTCTTTCCTAATAACTCCCAAATAATTTCCACTACACATTCCTATAACTGCATGTCTTTTTAACAGTTATTAGGTGGGGAAGCGCCAGTGTCTCATTTTTATTTCATTACTCTGCATTTTTATCTCTGGATGTGTGTCACATCTCTCAATTAAATGAGCATGTTTCTGTGAAATATAATTTTCTAGTTTGTCCTAGTTATTGTACCTTTGAGAATAATCCATAAATTTTGTCAGTTTTCCTGCTACTGCATTCAAGACATCTATACCAAATGTTTTAATAAATTTCTTCAAAAATCTTCCCCCTGTTATATTTTCCTCTCTAGGGCTCTCGAGATACACCTTCATTATTACAAATCAATTTCCAGCCCCCACCTTTAAGCATTATTTCGGGCTGAAAGCTGATTATTTCTCTCAAAGATTTCTTCAGCTTCGTAATATCTGTTTTTAGGTGTATTGTAAATAACATGCCAGCATATTTGTCATCCCTTGCCAGTAGCCCCTTATCACAAATCTACCATTATTGTTTTTGTTTTTTTTTTCCCCAACCTCTTCTATCGGTCACTATTGGAGTTCCTTTGACAATTAATACAAGCACTCCTCTTTTTCATCCTGAAATCCTTTATCAAATTCACATTCTCATTTTTCCCCAAATGTCTCCTGTAGCATTGCTGTTTGCACTCTACATTTCTTAATGTAATTAAATATTATTTACTTTTTGTTTATAACTGAGACCATTCACATTCCAATTTATTTATTTATGTTTGTTTACTAGGTAGTGTCCAACTGGACTGGTGGCCTGTTTTCAGTGGAGATCTGGGGAGAAAAGCTCCACACAAACAATACAGAACAGAAACAAAGAAATCCTGTGCATTACTACATTAACAGACATCTGCATTACTACATGAACTGAAATCATAAGAGCAAAATTTACTGTGTATCAAAACTTTACAACAAAAATGATTCAATAGTAATTTTCTTTGTAGAAAGAAAAAATAGCTTTAAAGTGTACTCCATTGAACAGGAAGAGTAATTATTAACTGATAACAAGCGGTGATCTGGCCTAGCCTGTGGGGTATGCAACTTAGTTAAGAAAAATATTTTGCTTATGAAAAATGATAGGAGAAAAATAACAAAGGTGAGCAGGTCAAAAGCTGTGAGGATGCAGACTGAGGGGAGAAAAGTAGACTGTAGTAGCTGCAATAGAGGAAAACTGTAAGGTATAGGTATAAAAGAGCATAAGGGAGAGTGGTTATCCTGGTGGAGAACAAGGGCAGAGCCAGTAGCTTTTTAGATGTTCCTTTAATCTATTTTTAAATGTTGAGAAACAAGGGGTGCATTGTAAGCTTAGTGGAAGAGCATGCCAGGACTTAACTACTTTGTTTGAGTAGAGGGAGTTGCCATGGTAGTTATGGGATTGTGTTCTTTTGAGTAATGCCGTATTGGAAGATCTAAGGGGCCTATTGTTCCATTGTAGTTGGAGTAAGGTTGAGATTGCTGGGCAGCTATGTGGATTGTGTGATTTTGTGTGCTAGGGTTAGTTGGTTTAAGGTTAATAGGTTAGGGAGTTCTAGCCAGTTGAGTTGAAGAGTGGAGCAGTGGTGGGTTTTATGGGGATGGTCAGTGGTAAACTGTGCATTTTATTATTGCAGGATTCAAGGTTGTGCAGGTCTATCTTACATAAGTTTAGTGAAGATATGTGAGCAGCAGAGAAGTGTGGATAGTAGTTGTGACCTAGCAGTGGCAAGCCTGGCTTGAGGAGTTGGGTAGGGTTTGACTCTCTAGAGGGCACCTAGTTTGGAGTTGACTTTTTTGATGGTTTGAGATGTGAGGATCAAATTTGAGATGTTCATCTACTGTGACACCTAGGAGTTTGACCTGGTTAGAAGGCTCAATTTTGGTACCATTTGAGGAGTGGATGTAGAGAGATGGCAATTAGATTTGGTAGTTTTGTTTGAGAAGATTATTAATTTTGTCTTATTTGGAAAGAGTTGGTGGTTTGTTAAAAAAAATGCAGATAAAAATAGTCATAAAAACACCAAACTTTTATTAACCAATTCAGTAAGTGCTTTCATCTCCAAACACAGACTTCATTCAGACTGAATAACGAAGACAAGTTTAAATAATTCATTAAGATCAATTAACATCACATGACTTTTCTAGTTAATGTTTTAACCGTTTTCTTTTTAGGTAAGCTACAAAGTCTTCACAAATGTTCAAACCTTGTGGGTAACATGCATTTAGCTTGACTTGCCATAAATATTCAGCCAGCCACGGTCTTCCTCTGTGTTAAACATCAACTCATAACCTTTTATTTCTCTTAACACCAAAAATTTAAAATCTGACAATTCCCTGTTTTATAATGCTTACCTATGGCATTATTTTCATCTTTTATCTCAAATGCCCATTTGTGCATATACATTCTTTATTTAATTCTCTACTTGTGCATCCTACATAAAATGGACCCACAAGACCTGCAAATAATCCGATACACTACATATTTAGATTTGCATGTAAAATTCTCAGTAATATTAATTTTATAATATATTGTAATTTCATTGATGCCATCATACACCAAATCACATAAATTGCAAGCTAAACATTTGTGCATCCTTCCATTCACAACCCTTGGTTGTTGAACATTTAATTTGCTCTGGATAAAGTTTTTAAAACTTATTCCCCTGTTCTGCACATAAATAGGGCACTCTCCTACTGCCTTATAAACCTCTTGGCAGCTTAAGGTCTTCCAATTGTTAATAATCCGTTTGATAGCTAATGAAGCCACACTGTTGGAAATTTGCATAGTGACACTATAATCAGTATTCTCAACTTCTTTCTAAGTGCACTGATTTCATTTAGGTTGTTCTTCACTAAACCTTTTGGATCCCCCCTTGCTACAAACTTTTATTACATAAATGAATACTCTCCATTTCAAAATTTTCATCTTTCATCGTTAACTGATTTACTCTCATTGACTACCCTTTAATCACATTTTCTTTAGTTTTCTTTGGTTGCATACTGCTGAAATTTTGCGCATTCTTTTTATTAATCTTCATAAATATCTTTCCATTTTTCTTTGAATACTGTCGCATCCAAATATGCTATACTTAGCTTATCATAAACGGATGTAAACTGCAAGAATGAACTGGTGTCATTTATATATGTCAAAGTAGTAAGAGAATCAACTCCTTCTCCATTCAGTAAACACGTCATCAATAAAATGTTTATAAATTATTATGTTGTCATTAAATCTATCAAGTAAGATGTTTTTTCCCAGCCATTCATAAAAATATTAGCATAACTGGGTGCCATCGCTGCCCATTGCCACACCATTAGTTTGATGGTAGATCACCACAGTGAACTTAAAAAGTAGCCGAGGATAACAACATTCAACATTTCCATCAATATTCCTACTGTGTTACTTGAAAATAACTTGGAAGTGATTAGTTCTATTCTAACCATTTCCATACCCTCCCTATTTGGAATCACAGCATACAAAGACTTTGTATAAAGTGACCAGTAAGTCAGAATCCAATACATTGACATCCATAACATTTTGAATAAAAATTAAACATGTCTTTGATATGTGAATTGCTCATAGAATCCACTGTTTGTAAATGCTCATCAACAAAAATTGAAATGGCTTCTGACTTAGTACCTTAACTGGCCACAATTGGTCAGAGATGGATTCTCTAAATCCTTATGGATTTTCGACAAACCAAAAACCCTACTAAATTTGGGAGAGTCATTTCTAATATATTTCCTTATTTTTTCAGTAATTCTCTCTGCTTAAAACCATTCCATAAAGTATCTATAAATGCATACAATTTTTTAACTTTCATAACCGACACTTGTTCATAAAAAGTGGTATCAGCTAACATAATGTGCATTTTTTGCACATAAACAGCTTTATCTAACACCACCAATGAATTTCCTTTGTCAGTTTACAAATTAATATATTCTCATCATTAAATTGAAAAATATTTTATGTTCACGCAGTCATGTTGTAGTATTTTTATTCACTTTATGTAATAACTAATAATATCTGATTAAAGGGCAGTTAATGCGAGTAAATCAGTTAATTTATAATAATGGGGAGGGTATGTAAATGGTTAGAATATAACTGATCACTTCCAAGTAACACAGTAGAGGACTGTTGATGGAAATGTTGGATGTTATCCTCCGCTACAATTTTTTTTTAAGTTCAATGAGGTTATCTGCCATCAAACTAATGGTGTGGCAATGGGCGCAGCAATGGCACTCAGTTATGCCAATATGTTTATGAATGGCTGGGAAAAAACTAACATCTTGGTTGATAGATTTAAGACAACGTAATGTATAAACATTTTCTTGATGTGTTTATTGCATGGAGAGGAGTAGTTGATTCTCTTAATACTTTTTTGACATATATAAATGTTATCCATTCATGCTTGCAGTTTACATGCATTTATGATAAGCTAAGTATAGCATATTTGGATGCGACAGTATTCAAGGAAATTGGGAAGCTATTTATGAAGATTAATAAAAAGAATGTGCAAAATAATGCATATTTGCATTTCAGCAGTATGCACCCGAAGAAAACTAAGGAAAATGTGATTAAGGGCAGTTAATGAGAGTAAATACGTTGACAATGAAAGATGAAGAATTTGAAATGGAGAGTATTCATTTATGCAAAGTTTGTAGCAAGGGTGTTTCCGAAAGGTTTAGTGAGGAACAAACTAGATGAAATCAATGCACTTAGAAAGAATGCAAGTCCTATTACAGCTAAGGTTGAGAATACTGATTATAGTGTTGCTCTGCAAATTTCCAACAGTGTGGATTCGTTAGCTGTCAAACGGATTATTAGCAATTGGAAGATCTTAAAAAGCTGCCAGGAGGTTTATAATACAGCAGGAGAATGTCCTATTTATGTCCATAAGAGGGGAAGAAGTTTTAAGAACTTTTTCCAGAGCAAATTTAAATGTTCAACAACCAAGAGTTGTGAATGGAAGGATGCACAAATGTTTAGCTTGTAATTTGTGATTTGGTGTATGATGGCATCAATTAAATTACAATAAATGGTTATAAAATTAATATTATTGGGAATTTACATGCAGATCTAAATATGTAATGTATCTGATTATTTGCAGGTCTTGTGGGTCATTTTATGTAGGACACGCAAGTAGAAAATTAAATAAAAGAATGTATGAGTACAAATGGGCAGATGAGATAAAAGATGAAAATAATGCCATAGGTAAGCATTATAAATGGCAATGCTCAGATCTGCTCTGAGCTCTCCAAAGCCAAAAACACAGCATCAATTTGACCGGACGGTGGTTCAAGCTGCGTCCTACATGAGCTCAAAGATGAACTAACCCCTCACCTAAACACACTGTTTAAACTCAGCCTCTCCACAGGCTACGTGCCCACAGAGGGGTGCACAGCAACGGTTATTCCGCTCCACAAAGGTGGAGCCACAACGGACCCCGAGAACTATCGCCCTATAAGCCTGACTTGCTTGGTCTGCAAATTTATGGATTGCATCACCATGGATCTCATTAACTGAGACATTGGGAACCTCCAAACACTGGACCCTATCCAGTTAGGCTTTAAGGGCAAATCATGCCTCCTAAACCTGGTGGACTTCTTTGAGACAGTTACCAAAACTATAGACAAGGGAATGGTAGTCCCCACAGCCTACCTAGACCTCACAAAGGCTTTCAACACCATTCCCCACTCAGGTATTATAGACAAGCTCACCAGCCTGAACAATAAACCCCTATGTCATGAGATGGGTTGCCAACATGCTCACGGACAGAACCCACATGGTAAGAGTTGCGGGAGATAGGTCTGACTCTAAACCGGTTACAAGTGGCGTTCCCCAGGGCTCAGTCCTGGGACCCCTCCTGTTCGGCATATACTTCTCAGAGGTACAGGCAAGCACAGGAGGACTATGGCTGACCATGTTCGCAGACTATTGCAAACTAGGGGCTATAATTGACTCTCCGGCTGACACAGACATCTTCCAAAAGGGTCTCACTGAGACAGATACCTGGTGTCAAAACCAGGCCTCAAGCTAAATGCCAAAAAGTGCATAGTCATCCCCTTTGGAAAAAACAAAGTACCCACAAGCTACCACATAGGTGGTAGCCCCTAAATACGGAAGACTTAAGGGATCTGGGGACCCAAGTAGATGGTAACCTCTCCTTTGATAATCACATTGCCAAAGTGGTTAGAAAATCCTTCTATGTGGCCCACCTAATCACAAAAGGGTTTGCATCCAGATTGAAAGATGTCATTGGGCTCCTCTACGCATCACTCATCAGACCCATCATAGAGTACAATGCCCCATTTGGGATGTACTGTACAAGACACCTGCAACAACTTGAAAGACCACAGAAATACCTCACCAAGAGGATCACTGGCCTCAAGCAGATGCCCTATGCAGCTCAACTGAAGAAACTCCAGCTGTACTCTGTTGCATACCACCTACTCGGAGGTGATCTCTGCCTGACATACAAGTCCATGTCCAACCCAGAATTGATGGACATGCTCCACCTAAAGAAAACCATATCCCCTTGAGCCACACGTTCCAGGGATCTAAACCTCACCACAACAATAAATAGGACATGCTGGAGGGATAGATTCCTGTCCCAGAGACTTCCCATGCTCTGGAACAAGATTCCAGCCTACATTAGGCAGAGCTCCATGCTAATCTTCTTCAAGAGAAACCTTGACGAGTGAATGGGAAACAGAAAGTTTACCCCAGGAATCACTTCAATGGCTCTGCTGGACAGGGGCACAGGGAACTAATCTAAGGGGGGCGGCGAAAGCGAACACGTTCCGGCTAGGCTTATAAATGCCTTCGGGCAGATAGCCTAGTACCTACCTATGAACCTAAATATACTGATCCCAAGGATATTGCTAATATCCTGGCAGATCGATTTAGTGCCACCTTCACCCCCTCTCACCCCCTAAAGGGCCCATCTCAATACAAAAAATTCCCAAGTTCCGGTAATCACTGCCACACAGGTAGAAATTGCACTCTCCAAAGCTAAGAATACAGCATCCATGGGACCAGATGACATCCCTGGCTGTGTACTACATGAACTACAAAATGAACTGGCAGCTCACTTAAGTGTCATGTTTAATCATAGCCTCACCTCGGGCTTCATGCCCACTGAGTGGCGCACAGCTACAGTTATCCCACTTCACAAGGGGGGAATCCACCTTGGATCCCGGGAACTAATGTCCCATCAGTCTGACGAGCCTGATGTGCAAGGGCATGGAACGCATTATCATGGAACTTGAAACAAAGACATTGGCAACCTTCAAACACTGGACTCCACCCAGTTTGGGTTCTTGAAGGGTCGATCTTGTCTCCTGAACCTGATTGACTTCTTTGAATCAGTCTCCAGAGCTGTGGATGAGGGTAAGGCGGTCCACGCAGCCTATCTGGACCTCGCCAAGGCCTTTGACACCATCCCCTACTCTGGAATCGTAGATAAACATACTAAGCTGGGCATTAATCCCTATGTCACTCGATGGGTTGCCAACTGCCTTACTGATAGATCCAACACTGTAAAAGTAGCCGACTCTAAATCCAGCTCCAGACAAGTGAAAAGTGGAGTACCTCCGAGTTCAGTCCTGGGACCGATCTTGTTTGGCATCTACTTCTCTGAAGTACAGGCCAACACTAAGGGACTCTGGCTAACAAAGTTCGCAGATGACTGCAAACTGAGAGCCATTATTGAATCCCTAAATGATGTGGTTATTCTACAAAAGGGCCTTACAGAAACAGATGCTTGATGTCGGAACCATGGGTTCAAGCTTAATGCCAAGAAATGTATAGTTATCCCCATTAGGAAAAAACATGTACCCATGAATTACCACATGGGTGGCAGTACACTAAACACCGAAAGTGTGATGAGAGACTTGGGGACACAGGTGGACAGTGGTCTCACCTTTGATAACCACATCGCCACAACAGTCAGGAAATCCTGTGTGGCACACCTCATCACTATAAGGGCTTTTCATCCAGGAAAAAGGAGGTCATTATCCCACTGTACTCATCCCTCATTAGACCCATTATAGAGTAGAACGCCCTGTTTGCTGTGTACCTCACAAGACATCTGCAACATCTGGAAAGGCCACAGAAATACCTCACTAAAAGAATCACAGGCTTAAAGCAGATGCCATATGCTGACAGTCTATAAAAACTCCAGCTATACACCGTGGCATATTGTGTACTCCAGATGCGATCTCTGCTTAACATACAAGGCCATGTCAAAACCCTGAGCTGTTGGACATGCTCCACTTTAAGAAATCCCAATCCCTCAGAGCCACATGCTCCAGGGATCTAAACCTTGTCATTGCAATGAACAAAACATGCTGGATGGATAGGTTCCTTACACAGAGACTCCCCATACTCTGGAATAGACTGCTCATACATGTCAAGCAGAGCGGCTCCTTGGCCCTCTTCAAAAGGAACCTTGATGAACGGATGGGAGATAGGAAATTCACCCCAGGGATCATTTGTCGCCCTGCTAGACAGGGGTCCAGGGGATCATGTCAGTCGCTCTGCTAGAGAGGGGTCCAGGGAAGTAAATATTGTGGGAAAAAATATCCAGGGAATTGTTATGGCTAGGCCTGTATAGGCCCTAGGGCCTATAGCGTAGTACCAGCCTATGAACCTGTAAAACAGGGAATTGTCAGATTAAAATTTTTGGTGTTGGGAGAAATAAAGGGGTATGAGTTGATTAATGCAGAGGAAGAACTTGGCTGGCTTGAATATTTATGGCATGTCAGGCTAAATGCATGTTACCCACCAAGTTTGAACAGTCGTGAAGACTTTGTAGCTTACCTAAAAAGGAAAGGGTTAAAACATTTAACTAGAAAAGTCGTGTGATAATTGATCTTAATGAATTATTTAAATTTGTCTTGTAAAGAAATGTATTCAGTCTGTGTTTGAAGACGAACGTGCTTACTGAATTGGTTATAATAAAAGGTTTGTTAAAGATTCTACTTCTAGAAAAGCTTTTTGGATTTTTTTCTATTAGTTTTTGTGGGAAAGGGGCAGGGCGGAGCAGATAAGCGTATTGTATGGTAGTTGCCAGTTTGGTAGCTGTATTAAGTTTATTAGTCAATATGGTAAATGGAAGGGGGCCAAGTATAGATCCTTGGGATACCCCAGTGGTCACTGGTAGTAGAGGAGTTTGTTTTCCCATTTAGTAGCCTGTTGACAGAGAGATAACTGAGAAACCAAGACGGGGCTGCTGGACTGAGGCTGAGGCTGTATGTAGCAAGTATGTTTAGAAGTAGTTGGTGGGAGATTGTGTCAAAGGCTTTTGAAATGTCTAGGAATATTGCTGATAATAGTTGTTCATTAGATGGTTAATGGTGTTGATGAAGGCTGTGCTAGTACTATACTTGGATCTAAAACTGTGCTGGGAATCTGATAGAAGGTTGTTGGTGGTCAGGTGGTTTAGTAGGTGAAGCTGAATGCATTTTTCTAGGATTTTTGCCAAGGGTGGGAGGATAGCTATGGGGCTGTAATTTGAGATTTCTCTGGAGGGGCCACCTTTATGGTGGGGGATGATGCGAGTAATTTTCCATAGAAGGCACACATATTGTTTGGAGAGAGAACGACTGATTAATATTGAGGTAGGGCATGCAATGGATGGAGCAGCAATTTTTAAGAATTCATTAGCAAGTTGGTCGATGCTAGGCAGCAAGGTTTTAGCTTGCTTAGTAGCTTTTTAATGTAGGAAGTTTTGTATTGGTTTAAAGGATAGGGAGTTCGTGGAACTGGAGCCTAGTGAGGGGAGGGTAAGGGGGAAGTTGTTTTTTGGTGGCAAGCAGGGAGGATATGGGGATAATGAACTGTGAGGCTATGGGTACGTTGATATTGGTTGTGGAAGGGGGGGAGGGTGCTGGACTTAACAGGGTTGAGGAGGTTGTTTACTGTTTGCCAGAATGTTTGTGGTTTATGAATGAGCTTTTGTTGAGTCATTTGTAACTAGTGCTTTTTATCGCTGTTAATGTTTTTCTTTGGTTTCTCAATTGATAAGTGGTGAGGTTGGATTTGTCTTTGGTGGACAGATATATCGATTTGGCTCTGTCTTTGTTTAATGAGTTGTTTTGTCTAATGGGTAAGCCATTGTATTTGTTTAGCTTTAGAGCATATTTTTGTGGTGGGGGCTAGGTTATTTAGGATTTCAAGGAATTTTGTGTTAAAGAATTTGACTGCCAAGGTGTAGGCTTAGGTTTTTAATGGAGACCAATCACAGCGTTGAAGTTGTTGTCTGTCTTTCGGCTTTTCCTGGTTAGGGGTTGCCACAGTGGAAGTAATAGGTTGCGTAACTCTGGTGAGAGAGGTTTCTTACTGTGGCTGATTCTGGAAGGTTTATAAGCTTGTGTGTGGATTCTTTTTCTGAGTAGAAATGTGGAAGTATGGTTACTAATATTGATGGGTAGGTAGCCGGCTTTGTCATTTAGGTTTGGTTTGTTAGTTAATATCCAGTCCAGTAGTGACTCTTTTAATGAAGCTCTTGTCGGTGCGAGTGGGACAGTGTACAAGTTGAGAAAATTGTATAGATTAATTTAGTTGGTAGGGCAGTCAGAGGACCAGGTGAGCCAGTTGAGATTGAAGTTGCCTAAGATGATAGTTTCCTGGTTGAATGAGTGGGCAAACCATGAGAGGAGAAGTTCTATTTTGGGGAGGTTGTTTCTAGGGGGCAGATATGCAGCAATGATAATTATGGTCTTATGAGTATTTATTTGAAAGTGGGTGATGAGAATTTCAGACTTTGGGGATGTCAGGGGGTGTGCAGTTTTGTTTTTCTAGTTTTAGTGGGTCTTTGAACATGATAGCTACACCACCTCCTATTTTGTTTAGTCGGTCTTGTCTTTTTTAATGTTATAGTTCCCTAAAGTGATTTCAGAGTCCTTGATGTCAGGTTTTAACCAGGTCTCCGTCATAACAGCTGTGTCAGGAGAATAGGTATCAAGGATAGCTTGAAAGTCCTTAATTTTATTGGCAAGGCTTCTGAGGTTGAAATCTGTTATTAATAGGTCAGCTTTGGAGTGTTGGTATATGGCTATGAACAGAAGAATTTTGGGTGGGAAGTGTAGCTGGAGGGGTATTGTTGATGGGCCCTGGTTTAGGGTGGATGTCAGCTAGTAGTTTGATATGTCTAAGGTAGTGTAATAGTAGGCGTTTTAGTTTGGTGATTGCTTGATGGTACTGTTTGTATATGTTTGAAAGACTAGTAATCTCTGTGGTATCCCCAAAGTCTCAACCCACTAAACAAGTATAGTGGGTCCAAAAACAAAACAGTCTAAGAAACTTCTCTGTGTGGAAGATTTTCAGTCCTTATATCTCTAGTTAATCACTGTAATATTAATCAGATCATGCAATAGTAGTAGAAGTAGCGAACTTAAACTCGTCAAGTCAAAACAAAAAAAAAAAAATATATATATATATATATAATTGTAAGAATTACCAAGTATTCAAAAGTAATCCAAGCAAGGCAGGCAGTCTGTTTCTAGTCGAAAATCCTTTATTAAGTACATAGACAAGCAATCCAAGTAAAACAAAATTAGAGCAATAGTTTCCTCACAACCTTTCTAAATATATATATATATATATATATATATATATATATATATACTTTTTATCAGGCAAGGGTGTGGTTTATTGTGCTGTTTAAAACAGTGTTAATGGTACACATGTTAAATTCACATCCCTTCCCCCATCAGTGTGACATTAGAGCTGGTCCTGCCCTTCTTAGTAGCTGTCATAATAATATAACCCTTATAGATTCATAGATTCATTTTAGATTCCTACTAGGCTAACTGCTCTTATGGGCCATTTTCAGCGTAGCCAATTACCCCATGTGAGAATCAAACCCTGCACTTTGTGTTTGTAAGGTAAACACCTTAACCATTATGCCAACATCCCACCCTTTTGGTATGTACGTCACAAGATGTCTACAGCAACTGGAAAGGTCGCAGAAATACCTCAGAGGATTACTGGCCTCAAACAGATGCCCTATTCAGACAGTCTCAAAAAAACTCTAGCTTTACTCCGTCGCATATCGCCTACTCAGAGGCGATCTCTGCCTAACGTACAAAGCTATGTCAAACCCAGAGCTGTTGGACATGCTCCACTTAAAAAAAAAAATCCCAATCCCTCCGAGCTACACACTTTAGGGACCTAAACCTTGTCACCACAATAAACAGAACATGCCGGAGGGATAGATTCCTGTCCCAGAGACATCTCATACTCTGGCATAAACTACCTATCTATATCAAACCAAGCTCCTCATTAGCACTCTTCAAGAAAAATCTTGATGATTGGATGGGAAATAGGAAATACACCCCAGGGATCACCTCTGTGGCTCTGCTAGACAGTGGCACAGGAAAATCATTTTCTTGGGTGGCAAAAGCCAGGGTACCTTTTTGGCTGGGCTTGTATAGGCCCCAGGGCCGATAGCCTAGTACCTACCTATGATGTAATCAGAACCTCTGTCTGAATGTAGAGCAAGTGAACTTGGAAGAAAAAAAGGTTCAGCTGAATAAGTGGCTGTATAAAATGTATGCTGAGGGTTATTTTGCCAAGCTTACAACCTACAGGCCTTCAAAATGCTTGACTGCTGTAGTCCATGTTGACAATTTCTACTTTGCATTTAGAAATAATAATTATTTTTGAAGGAATTTAGAGAATGACTGCTACTCATTGTAAAATCAAGCTTATTCTATGTCTTGAAAGGTTTTGAATATGAATGTATATGTAATGGTTTCCATAATCTTAGAAAGCATTGCATAATATAGCTGTCATACTTTTCCTGTTTTTATTTGTATACATGATCAAGTCTGTGAATTTTTTTTTCACCCAAGAGGTAGATATACATACAATCTGTAAAGTAAGACATTACAAAAGAATGGCTGGAATTGTAGGCACAAGATTAACAAAATACCCCCCTTTGCTGTAATTAAATCATTCATTTTTGTATAAACACCCAAGCTTCATGAAACATTCTCCATTATTCCTGCAGTGGAGAGGATGACCGAATCTTTTGATTCCACCAAGATAAAATTAAGTGTTTCAAGAGTGGTTATCACTAAAGCAAGAAGCATTTTATTCTTAGTGTTTTTACAGCTTAATCTTACAAATTAAGTACCCAGATTGTTTGATCATCATTTCAAGCCATCTTCCAGTAAACTAGGTTTACAGCCTTTTGACCATTATGTCAGTACTTTTGGATGGTATCAATCCGTCTGGAGCCCAGGAACTGTTCATGCCATAACAGTGATAGCACTTTATTTTTTATATGATGGTTCACATGCTGATCTCCCCATCTGTTTGCATGCTGTCCATTTGTACTGGGGAGATGGGGATATTCCACAACCAGGAACCCTCCCCCTCATAAGCAGGGCTGTAGTGCTATATCAAAGCTTGTCCCTTATTGTTCATACAGTGGATATAAAACGTTTACACACCCCTGTTAAAATGCCAGGTTTTTGTGATATAAAAAAATGAGACCACAATAAATGATTTCAAAACTTTTCCCACCTTTAATGTGATCTGTAACTTGTACAATTCAATTGATAAACAGAGCAGTTGGGGAAAATATAAAAAAACAAAAAACGTTCGATAAGCTGGTTGCATAAGTGTGCACACCCTTAAACAAATACTTTGTTGAAGCACCTTTTGATTTAATTACAGCATTCAGTCTTCTTGGGTACACACCTACCATCAATTAAAGAGACTCTGATTAACCCCAAATAAAGTTCAGCTGTTCTAGTAGGCTTTTCCTAACATTTGCTCAGTTACCTGCTACAGCAAAAGTCTTGGTTCGCAGAGAGCTTACAAAGCATCAAAGGGATCTCATTGTTGAAGGGTATCTGTCAGGAGAAGGGTACAAACAACGTTGGGTAGACCATGGAACACAGTGAAGAAAGTTATCAAAAAGTGGAGAAAATATGGGACAAAAATTCATGTTGCAAAGAACTGGACATCCCTCCAAAACTGATGAAAAGACCAAACGAAAACTGGTCAGGGAGGCTGCTAAGAGACCTACAGCAACACTGAAGGAGCTGCAAGAATTTCTGGCAAGTACTGGTTGTGTACTACATGTGACAACAGTCTCCCGTATTCTCCACATGTCTGTGTTATGGGGTAGGGTTGCAAGGTGAAAGCCTTTTCTTACACAGAAAAACATCTCGGCCAGGCTAAAATTTGCAAAACAATACATCAGGTCTCCCAAAATCATGTGGGAAAATGTGTTATGGTCTGATGAGTCCAAGGTTGAACTTTTTGTCCACAATTCCAAAAGGTACATTTGGCGCAAAAACAACACTTCACATCACTAAAAGAAAACCATACCCACGGTAAAGCATGGTGGTGGTAGTATCATGCTTCGGGGTTGCTTTTCTTCAGCTGGAAGTGGGGCTTTAGTCAAGGTGGAGGGAATAATGAACAGTTCCAAATACCAGTCACTTTTGGCCCAAAACCTTCAGGTGTCTGCTAGAAAGATGAAGAGGAATTTCACCTTTTAACACAACAATGACCCCAGCATACATCCAAATCAACAAAAGAATGGCTTCACCAGAAGAAAATTAAAGTTTTGGAATGGCCCAGCAAGAGCCCAGACCTAAATCCAATAGTAAATCTGCAGGGTGACATGAAGAGGGCTGTGCACAAGAGATGCCCTCTCAATCTGACAGATTTGGAACACTTTTGCAAGGAAGAGTGGGCAAATATTGCCAAGTCAGGATGTGCCATGCTAATAGACTCCTACCCAAGAAGACTGAATGCTGTAATTAAATCAAAAGGTGCTTCAACAAAGTGTTAGTTTAAGGGTGTGCAGACGTGTGCAATCAGCTAATGTATGTTTTTTATTTTTTTTCCCCTAACAGATTTGTTTGCTTTTCAGTTGAATTGTACAAGTTGTAGGTCACATTAAAGGTGGAAAAAGTTTTGAAATGATTTATTGTGGTCTCATTTTTTTATATCACAAAAACCTGGCATTTTAACAGAGATGTGTTAACTTGTTATATCCACTGTAGGTGTTTACTAGGCTAATGACCGCAAGGGCATTTTTAAGCCTAGTCTTGTGTCCCACATTTCTGGCAAGTTTTGTTATTCTTAAGTGTCTTGGGAGATTAAATATTTACAAGAAGGGTCCTGAGAGATGAATCATTACAGGCTGTCTGGGTCCATTAGAGACATAGGTGCTAAACCAGGGATGACTTTCCTGTCCCCCATCCAGTTGTCCAAGTTATACTTTAATTGTGTTAGGGAGGAACTCTGCTGCATATGGATGAGGAGCCTGTTTCAGTGAAGGTGTAGTCTCTGAGATACATACCTGCTGTCCAGTAGGTCCTATTTATAGCACAGGCAAGGATTAAGTCTTTAGAATGGGTAATTCTGGTTCTGTTTGTTTTGCAGATATGCAGGAGCCCCATCAGAGTGTGATCTGACAATGCTTTGTATGCCAGGCATAGATCTCTCCTCAACAGCTTATAGGAGACGGAATGCAGGGAGGTCTGCATAGGATATGTTACTTATAACCCTATATTCTTTTAATAAAGAACCTCTGTGGATGTTGCAGTTACTGGATATGACTGGTTAGGTACATGCTAAAGAGGGCATTGTACTCTCTGATTGATCTGATGAATGCCAAGCACAGTGGAATAATAACTTCCTTGGACCTAAATGCCATACTTTTGTTTTATAAATTGCACAACATAGAATGAATTCCTCACTACTGTAGACGCGTGATGTTCAAAGGCTAGATTCCTGTCTGTCTGTCTCCCGAAGTCCCCGACTACTGGGTCAACTCTTAAGAGGTGTGTTGTCGATCTGATAGTTACCAGAGTTGGATGACTTCCTGAAGGATACTGTTATGCATTTCTTGACATTTACTTTTAGTGCGTGGCTGTCACACTAGTTTGTGTCAGCCCTTCCTGGAGAACATTAGTGTCAGTGGGGATTCAGTGACCACTCCTAATTTGCAGTCATTTGCAAGTTTAGTCAGCCAGAGGCTGTTAACATTGGCCTTGACTTCAGAGAAGTAAATGCCAAAAAGAAACGATTCCAGGACCAATCCCTGAAGAATTCCACTTGTGACTCACCTTTTTGTAGAGGTGGATTTCCTGGGTCCTGTCTGTAAGACAGCTGCCTTTTCCACAGGGTGACATAATGGTTTGTACCTAACCTTTTGAGTTTGTCAATGCCAGTGTGTGAGATACCTTGGCCGGATCATGGTAGGTAGTGTGAACCATTTTGCCTTCATCCATTGCTTTGGTGACCCCCTCAAAAAAAGTCCGCCAGGTTGAGTAGGCATGACTTGTCCTGGACGAAACCAGATTGGTTGGGTGCATTGTCTGGAGGTTTCCTTAGTCATTATTGATCATTTCTTATAATTCATTCCATGGCTTTGCATATAAGACTAGTGAGACTTGTAGGTCTGTAGATGACCCACCTTTGTGCAAATGGGTGACTGTTGCTGTTTTCCATTCATGAGGCATGGAGCCTGTTTGGAGGCTACAGTTAAAATAGCAAATATGATAATGTAAATCTTTATTCATTCCTTACTGTTAGGACTTCAGTTCTGTCCTCTGAACCGACAAGGCCATTTCCAAGCTCGTGCCAGCCAAAAACTCTCAGCTAAGGCCTACCCATAATGGCCCTCTCATAGTCTCTCCAGATCTCATCTGCTACTTTCCTCGTCAGACGTGCCCAGCCATCTCGCTCAAAGCTAAATGGAAATTTGTGATTTTTTTGTGTAGTTTCTCTTCATACTTTGTTGTTTTTTAGTCAATTTGGCCTTTTCTTTCTATCGCCTATAACCTGCTTCTATTTTCTACCCTTTACCTTTGGTAGTTAAATCTCTACCATCGTTCATACTGTCCCTGTCTCTCCTGCCTTTTTGGTAGGCCTTCCTTTACCACTTGTGGTATTTTTAAATACCATTATTGGTATTCTCTCCTTTTCTTTCCCTTGTTATAGCGGTTTCCTTTAGGTAACCATTTGTTTCCTGTACTATGTTAGACAAATTTAAGTTGGGGTTTAAACAGTGTGACAAGTGTGGATGCAAGATGCCCAACTCAGATGGCCATGTTCGATGCATTTACTGTTTGGGCGTGGCCAGTATAAATGCTGATTGTGATATTTGATGTTCGTGTTTCACTGCTGCAGTCATTACATTTGGGTTATCCTGCCGTCAGGCGGGCCCACAGTTGGCCTGAGTTCCAAAGTCTTGGTCCGGCGTCTGTTGCTGTCACCTCTTCCCTGACGTCAGTGCGCCAGGGGTATATAAGAAGCAGCCAACGCCATTTTCTTCAGTCTTTCTTGCCATGTGGTGCCCGAAGCAAAAGCAGTTAGCAAGTGCTGGTCGGCCGACTCCCGAGATTTCAAATTCGATTTCAGAACCGAAGTCTTCAATAAAGCTAAGTACCCCATTGGGGAAACTTTTTTTCTTGCCTCAGACCTATGTCAGTAAAAGTTAATAATTGTATTTCTTGTGGGAAGCAAATACCTCATAAGGATTTTCATTCTTACTGTATTCCATGTCTAGGCCCAGATCACGACGTCACTAGTCAGTTTTGTGCTAGATTTAACAAACGCACTATTAAACGTCGGGTTTGATTTTGCTCGCCATTACTTTGGGCGAAGGTTTAATTATACAATGTCGTCGGAACAACCGACGACCGGAATGCACAAAAAACGCAAAGATAAGGAAAGGCATCCAAGGCCCAAAACTGACGACGAAGCCTCTTCTAGGCCAGTTGCCGGTTCGCCGGTTTTCAATGAGGTGCTTTCGCAGTCCCTGCCACCAGCTACCTCAGAACCACAGGCCGGGACAGACTCCCACGTGGAGGTGCCTAGGCCTCTGGATACTCAAGGTGTTGGGCCAATGGAGATTAACCCTTCAGATGGGTTCGGAGCCGCTGAGCAGGCATCGGCGTCTGAGGGTGTTTTCAGGCCTACTCAACTTACCATTGCAACTTACAGCCAAGACTAAGCCTACATTAAAGACAAAGAAGCAAGTACAGCATTCACCTGGACAGGCCTCCATGCCTAAAAAACAGATGCTCAAGATGGTCGAAGACTTGATAACTCTGATCAGGGGTTCCCATCCCCCTCCTGATAAAAGGCCTAGGCAGGATACAGATTATGATTCATCTGACCAGGTTTCAGTATATTCTGATTCCTCTTCAGACCAGGGATATTCTTTACCCACCTATGAGTATTGTGATGCTGAAGAATCAATTCCTTTAGCCTCTCCTCCTGAGGATTACTCTTGTGGGGAAACATTACATACCATGAGGGAGCATTTCCATTGGGAGGGCCAGGATTACTCAGAATCCAAGAAAAGGCTCAGACTTTCTTTTACTGCCTCAGCACAGGCCCCTTGCTATTCTGCCAGTGTTGGATATTGTGGATGATGTGTTCTCTGAATCTAGTTTAAATCCTGATTCTTTACCCCAGCTCCTGTCAAGCCAGACAGGTACTACAGAGTCCCTGACTCTCACAAATTTCTTTATAAAAACCCTGTTGCTGACCCAGAAACTATTTCCTAGGGTCCCAAAGGGGTTAAGTCTTCCACGGCTAAGAATCCAGTTCCCTCGGATAGGGACTCTAGAGCATTAGACAGATGAGGAAAGAAAGTTTACACCTCTGCAACTTTAGCAGTGAGGGCTCTAATTTGCCAGTTTCACATGCTTAAATATCAACAGTACTTACTGTCTCAATTAAAACAGAAAATGAGTACAAATGCAGAACAACCTGACTATAAGGAAATACAGGATTTATTGCACGCAGCTGAACAAGTGGGAAAGCATACTTTGCAATGTGGTTTTGATTAATTAGAAGCTTCTTGTAGAGCAGCAGTTACAGGATCTGTGATTCAAAGGCATGCTTGGTTAAAAGAACAAAGTTTACCAAATCATGTTAAGGCAAAATTATTAGATGCTTCTTTGCAGCAAGATAATTTATTTGGTATTAAGGCAGAAGAGGTATTAAAGAAAATGGAGCCCAAAAGGAGGTGAGGACAAGTCACAACCTTACAGGAAACAGTCCTAGTGACTTCCCCCTTCCAATGCCAAACTCTTCCCTTTTGGCAGCTCCCTTAGGGGGGAAACTAGCACTTTCTTCTCAAAACTGGCAAGCAATCACCCAAGACAAATGGGTGCTGAATATTATGTCTCAAGGTTACAGGTTCCACTTTCACACTTTTCCAAGGCTAAAAGGAATGCCAGACCTGCCACAAAATCAATGGGCAGAGGCACAAAAACAAATTACAGCTCTCATGGACATGAGAGCTATTCAAAAAGTACCACAGCAGAAAAAAGGACAAGGATTTTACTCAAGACTCTTCCTGGTACCCAGAAAGGACAAAGCCTGGAGACCCATTCTGGACCTTTCCACTCTAAATACTTACCTGGATGTTCCGAAATTCAAAATGCTGACACTACAACAGCTCCTTCCCATGTTTCCACTCTAAATACTTACCTGGATGTTCCAAAATTCAAAATGCTGACACTACAACAGCTCCTTCCCATGTTGGGCAAGAAAGCTTGGCTTGTTACTTTGGACCTCAAAGAGGCATACCTGCATGTCCCTATCGGACAAAATTGCAGAAGATACTTCAGATTCATAGCTGGTTCAATGCACTACCAATTCTCTGCACTGCCCTTTGGCTTATCTACTGCTCCCTGGGTCTTTACCAAGTGCCTGGCACCAGTAATTGCATTTTGCAGACAAAAAAGGAATTCAAATATATCCATATCTGTACGACTGCCTGATTCAAGCAGAGAGCAAGGACATTCTTATACAGCATCTGGCGTTTGTAAAAAGATTAAGTTGCCTAGGGTACACAGTAAACGAAAAGAAATCCAAAACTAGTGCCCTCACAAGAGATAATATTCGTGGGTGCCAGCTTAAATACAACGGCCCAGATGGGTTATCTCATGCCAGACAAACAAGGACAACCGACTCAGTATTTTCAGTTGATGGCAACAAAGTCCCAACTCCCTGCAAGAAAAATTCTGCAGGCCTTGGGATTCATGGCATCTTGCATATTACTAATTCCATATGCAAGACTGCATATGAGGAAATTACAGTGGTACCTAAAAAGTGTTTGGTCTCCACATTCTCACAGCTTGGAGACAGTAATACCACTAATTCCCTGCCTACAACAGGAGTTTTGATGGTGGGCGCAGGCATGTCGCCTCATCAAGGGTCAGCCTTTTACTCTTCCCACAGCCAGGCAGACTTTAACAACAGACGCCTCTGATTATGCCTGGGGAGCACACATGGCAGGAAAATGTATTCAGGGCAAATGGACCACAGACCAAATGCATCTTCACATCAATCAAAAAGAGATGTTGGCTGTACAAAATGCCCTTACAGCTTTCAGGGATCTTCTGCATTCAGGACAATTACTATTAAAGACAGACAACACCACTGTAATGTGGTACATAAACAAACAGGGGGGCACTCATTCTTACCCCCTATGCAGACAAGCCATGACCTTGTGGAACACAGCTCTAACCTATCAAGTTCATCTGCAAGCACAACTCCTGCCAGGAAAGAAAAACACTCTGGCAGAAGACTTAAGCAGAAACATCATGGATCCTCATGAGTGGAAATTAATTCCACAAGTCTTCAGCATGATAATGCAAAAATGGGGGTGACCGGATATAGATATTTTTGCCTCACCACTGAATTACCAACTTCAAAAATTTTGCACAAGGACTTATCACACACAAGTATGGAAAATGGATGCTCTTTCGTTCAGCTGGAAAAGCCTAAATGTTTATGCCTTCCCACCTCTGCCTCTCCTTACAAAGGTACTCCTAAAAGCCAGACAAGAAAAAACACAGATTATTCTGATTGCTCCAGACTGGCCATGCCAGCATTGGTACCCAATCTTAAAGAACTTAGCTCAAGGCCCACCTTGGATATTGCCTCAAATTCCACACCTTCTGACTCAGCAAAACAATCAGATACTGCACAGTCGGCTCAAAACCTTAAACCTGGCTGCATGGCAGATTCATTAGCCAAACAGGCAACTTCTCTCTAAAGCTGTTATGGATGTCATTTTAGAGGCCAGGAGGCCTAGCACCAGGAAATCTTATTCAGAAAAGTGGAAGAGATTCTGTGCCTGGAACCAGGCTCAAACCCTTGATCCTCTGGTCCCCAACATTCCCAGATACTACAATACTTGACTGAGATGCTGGACAAAGGACTATCCTTCTCATCCATTAAGATTCACGCTTCTGCCATCTCGGCTCATTACAACACAGATCCTCCTATTTTCTCTCACCCATTGCTCAAGCAGTACCTCAGAGGGGCTAAAAACATAAGACCGCCCCGGAGAGCACCAACACCAACTTGAGACCTCAATTTCATTTTGAAAAGCTCACTTTGCTTCCTTTTGAACCAGTCAATTCAGCAGAGTTAAAATATATATCCTGAAAAACTGCTCTGCTTCTGGCAATAACCTCAGCACGAAGAGTCTCAGAACTGCAGGCACTAATGGCAGTGGAGCCTTTCATCATTTTCCACCAAGACAGGGTTTCTGTAAGAACAAACCCTACCTTTATGTCTAAGGTGGTATCCAGTGTGGCTCTTAAGCAATCTATTCACTTGCCAACATTTTATCCAAATCCCAAGAATAAAGGGGAGAGACTTCTACATTCCTTGGACATTCACAGGCAATTGTGCTTCTACTTGGGCAAAACAAAAGCTTTCAAAATCTGAACAATTGTTTGTATCATATGCTGCAGGATCACAGGGAAAGGCTATTTCAAAGCAGACCATCTCAAAGTGGATAGGACACTGTGTCCAGTTCTGCTACACACAACATGGGGAAACCTGTGCCTAGTAATATTAGACCACATTCCACCAGGGCAACTGCCACTTCTACTGCCTACCTTAGAGGAGTACCTACCAAAGATATCTTGGAAGCTGCAACTTGGAGTTCAGTGCACACCTTTACCAGGCATTACCATTTGCCTCTTTATTCTAGATCCAGAGCTGGCTTTGCCACTGCAGTGCTGCAGGGCCTCATAGCCACACCAAATCCTCTATGGAGCCAGCCACCCAAACCCAGCTTTGGGATTCTACCAAAGTGTAATGACTGCAGCAGTGAAACACGAGGAACATAGTACAGTTTTGTACCTACCATAAATGTAGATGTTAGAGTGTCTTCACTGCTGCAGTCCAGGTTACCCACCCGCCAGCCCCTCTTTCTTATCTGGGACTTACCTGTACTACCTATGTGGTGTATTTGCTGGTTACCGAAGGTTTTATTTTTACCTTTTTTGTATGTTTTATTAGCAATATGTATTGCCTACCATTTTTGGGGGCACCAGTCATCTGGGGCAAGAAAAACTGAAGAAAATGGCGTCTGCTGCTTCTTATATACCCCTGGCGCACTGACCTCAGGGAAGAGGCGACAGCAACCGATGCCAGACCAAGACTTTTGAACTCAGGCCGACTGCAGGCCCGCCTGTCGGCAGGATAACCCAAGTGTAATGACTGCAGTAGTGAAGACACTCTAACATCTGCATTTATGGTAGGCACAAAACTGTACTTTCTAGTTTTAGCAATCACACTCTAGCAGAGCGCAAAACCAAGCTAGTACTGAAAGGTTTAATCAAAACACTTTTTTCGGAGGCTCTGTCTGGGTTGGAGGTCTCACCTCCTAAGACCAAGAAACACAAGGAAAAACTGAGTCACTCGGTTCTTGTATCTCCGTCAGTTACAGAACCAAGGCAGTTCCATGCTTCTCCGGCACCCTCAACGCAGACCTCTTTGGCACCAGGCCCTGCGTCTTCTCCCTTGGTGCCATCTCTGATGTTGACTCCTGTTTCAGTTCCAGCCTCGGCACCATCGGCTTTGGTGCCATCCTTGGTTCTGACACTGGCTTTTACGACCATACCTGCTTTGGCACCAACCCCGGCCACAGTGCCGATACCTTCTTTGGCTCTACAGACTATGACCTCTGTTCCTAATTTAGAGTATCTTCCAAGAACCAGATACTCTCCACGTACAACCCTTTTTTTGGGGCATCGGTTTAGCCCCTTTCTTGAAAGACCTGACTGTCCGTCAGCAGCCTCCTTTAGATCCACCAGGAGTCTTTCTGAACTAGATGTAGTGCAGGTTGTGGACCAGCTTCTGGCAGCTAGGGGATTGCCCAGTATAGCTAGACCTTCCATCCCCTTTGGCTTGGAATCCTTCACAGCATATTCTCCTGTTTATCCTCCTCCGGTCTCTACCCAGGCCACAGAGATCTCTGTACCAATGTCCACCCCGGTTGCATACTGTCTCGGCCCCGACTGCAGTGTTTTCCTTGTCTGCACTGACCACCCTTGCTGCTGCAGCTCCATTGGAGCTGGTGTACTCTTGGAGCAGTATTTGGACTGTTGGCACCTATTTTTTCTCTGGCGCCGTCTGTCTACGGCTCCGACAGCTTCCAGTCCTCTCTGAGCTCCTCACCTGGAGGTGGGCTCCTCGGAGCAGGGTGTGACCCAGGTTCTGAGGTTGTCCTTCTCTGTTCCGGGCCCCCATCCCTCCTCAGGCGGGCGTGCTTCCTCGATGATGGAGAGGGTTCTTGCCTCTGCAGGCTCTCAGTCAGCATCAATAACAGCACCAAAACCCCCCTCTAGCATGCAGCTTTCCCATCCCCCTAATTCGGGATTCCGAGCACGGGAGCCACAAGACCTCCCTTTGAAGGGAACCCTTTCTCCAGAGCCCTCCCCAGAAGATCCCACTGGGGAGCCACCCTGGAAGAAACGGTGCAAGAGGAAGCACCTTGATTCCCCTGAGGCATCCATCACTGAGGACACCAATTGCGATGGGGGGAAAGGGTCCCCACGGTCTCCCCCAGACGATGTCTCATTTGGAGACATTCTCAAAATCCTCAAGCAGCGGGGAGACTAAGTCCTCTAACCCTTCTTCTGAAGAATCTGTGTTCTTGCAGGCCTTCCGTGCCCGGCCTTCTACTTTCTGGGTGACCCCCACCTGCGGATGAGCTTATTAAGCTTGATCATGCAGCGTGCCTGGAAGGCCCCAGACAATGAAGAACCAGTCCCCCAGAGGCTGGACAAAATTCTATTCAACCCTGAAGACCAGCCCAACTGGTCCATGCAGTTGATGGTTGATTCCATGGTCGTGGCAGCAGCCACCAAGAGGGAACTGGCAGAAGATAGTTCCACTGTCCATCCTTTGAACAGGGAGTTTTGGGCCATGGACAGACTAGGGAAGCGGACCTATGCTTCAGCGACCTTTGTCATCCAGTCGCTGAACTAACTGGCACACTTCACTCGCCTCCAAAGAGACCTAATCTCTGAAATGTCTTCCTCTTTGGTGGGGGTACTGCCTGATGAGGTGCGTGACACTGTTGCCTCGCAGCTAGCTACCCTTGAATCTATCTCTAACTCCTCGATGCGTTTGATATCTCACACCACTGAGGGGGCAGCTCGAGCTGCCGCATCAGGCATTGTCATGAGACGCCATGCTTGGATGCGTTTGGGTGATTTCGCAGACCCCATTAAATCTTCCTTTGTCAACACGCCTGTCGACGAATCTGCACTTTTTGTTCCCAAAGTACGAGGCACACTAGCACAAAGTACGAATGATGGAAAGATCTTGTCTAATATGGGCATATGTTTTTCCACCCCCCAGAGGTCCTACTCCTAGGAACCAGAGGGGAGGAAAATTGTGGTTCAAGAAATCCCAAGGATCTTTTTCGTGACCCTCGTGGTGAGAAATCCCCCACCCCCGGGGCAGAGGGGGCAAGTCATCTGGAAGATGCCCCTTTTGGGATAGAGGGGGTCTGCGTAACCAGGGAGCTAGAGATTCCTTCTCTGGCTGACCCTACCAGCGCTCCTGAGCAGCGGCCCAATTGCTTTCCTCCGGAAGCAGTCTGGGGTTATTTTTCTCTGCATCTACCAGCCTGGCAACTTATTACTTCCGATGTTTGGGTGCAGAGAATAATATCCAGAGGCTACCAGATGCCATTCGATTTGAATCCCAGACCCGTCAAAAGAATCCCCGATGTGCCACCCAGTCAGAGGGAGGTAGCAGCCTTAGAAATAGAAAAGCTGCTAAGAAAGAGTCTTCCAACCAGTCCCACCAGACCAGAGAAGATCCAGGTTTAACATGAGGTTCTTTAGTGCCAAAAAAGACAGGGAAATGGAGACCAATCCTGGATATCAACCCACTGAACAAATTTATCAAACCTCAAAAATTCCAGACGGTCACGGTACAGTCCATTCTCCCCTTTTCTAGGGATGGACAACTGGATGTGCTCTATAGACCTCCAGGATGCGTATTACCACATAAAAATGGATCACCGTTCCCGGAGATTTCTCCGCTTCCGGCTGGGAGCCAATCACTACCAGTTCAGGGCACTGCCATTCGGTCTGTCGACACCCCCCCCCCCCCGAGTGTTCACCAAATGTATGTTAGTTGTAGTAGCTCATCTTCATCTAAAAGGATTCCAGGTGTTTCCGTATCTAGATGATTGGCTTCTTACTGCCCCGACCCGGAATCCTCTAATCCATAGCCTTTCTTACACTCAAGGCCTCGGTCTCTGCTTGGGGATTACAATCAACAAGGACAAATCTTAAATGCCACCAACAGAAACAGTGGAATTCATTGGAGCAGTTTTCGACCCAACATCCTGTCAAGCTTCCCTCCCTCCTCACAAGCTTTTGAAAATAAGACACCAAATCCAAGCCCTTCTTCCACAGACCATTGTACCAGCACACCTTGTACTGCAACTCTTAGGCTCCAAGGAAGCTGCCATTATTCTAGTACCACTGGCGAGGTTGTACAGTTGCACATGAGAATACTACAGTGAATCCTTTCTTCACAATGGTCAATCTTAACTCACCCACTCAACCACATGATACGTCTTAGAAACCTTTGCAAGGAAGAAATGCTATGGTGGATGAAGTCAGAATAGAGTCTTTGGTGTTGACCATTCTGTCTCCCCCAACTCAAAGCCACTGTGACCATGGATGCTTCCCTGTTAGGATGGGGAGACATTTCCAGGGGAAAGATGGTCCAAGGCACCTGGTCCCCCTTGGAGGCCAGTTTGCACATAAATGTCCTAGAACTGAGGGCAGTTCTCTTAGCATTGCAAGCGTTCCATACAGTCCTCCCTTCTGGGACCATTGCAGTTCATTCGGACAACATGTCAGTCTGGTCTATCAACAAGCAAGGTGAACCAGGTCTTACCCCCTGTGTCGGGAAGCCATGAGGATTTGGCACTGGGCGATAGCTTCCAACTGCTTTCTTATAGCAACGCACATTCCCGGGAGTTCCAGCTTTATTGCAGACAGTCTGAGCAGGAACATCCTGATGCCTCACGAGAGCAGGAACATTCTGATGCCTCACGAGTGATCCCTCAATCCTGTAATAGCAGATCGGATTTTCCGCCGCTGGGGCAAGCCTTACTGTGATCTGTTTGCTTCCTCCTTAAACAAGAAATGCAGTGGCTACTTTGCCCTGATCCCCCTCAGGTTTCTTTGGATCCAAAGCCTTTGCCCAGGACCAGGTGTTCCCCCTCCATAGATCTAGTACCCTGTAGAGTATCCTCTCCATACCTTGAGTCCAGCCACTACTCTAGGTCCCCATTGATAAGTACTTTTCATTCTTCCAGAAGTCTGACCCAGGCTGATGTGGACAGAATGATGATGAAATTTCCCTTGGCACAGATACAGAATGGAGTTCTCCCAGCTCCTACCCCTTTTGGTCATGAAGCCCTTGTTTGTACTACTATATAAGTCTTGGCTCCTTCTCTGATCTGACCTATCATTCCAGAGCCTTTGGATCCGAGTCTCCTGGGACCAGATGTTAGTATCTTTAGCTCTGCAGCTGTCTAAGTGCACCGGCTCTGATGGTTTTGAAGCTGGATAACTCTCTCAGAGCTGAAGCATTCCTGTTGGATCTGAGGTGTTGGTCAACTTCGAAGTTTTTGGGGCCATCTCTTCCCCCTCAGAGTCTTGGCATTGGACAGCTTGGCTCTGACCTCTGCCTTGAATGGACTGTTTTTGGGCCAGAGGGAGCCCATGGGATATAAGTGTGGCTTCTCAACCTAGTTGGCTTCCTTCTCCCCAGAGCATTCTGCCTTTGAGGTGGTGGAGAGGGTGTTCTCGGATTCCGCTGAATGGACAGTTCCTTCCTCTGAATCCTGTGTGTCTCTACACCTTGAACCCCATCATTCTATGCCACAGGGATGGCCAGACCACAGTCTCCAGGTTACTCAGCAAGGTATTCTCTTCTGACATTTCTACAGAGAACACCATCAAAGAAGTCTCTAGGAAGAGGAAGTACAAGAGGAAGCACTTGGACTCCTCTGGATTCCATCACCAAAGGTACTGATTTTGATGAAGGGGAAGGCTCCCAAAGACCATTGCCCAAAGACGTCTCATTCAGAAATTCTTAAGCAGAGGGGTGGTTGGTCCACTGGTGACCCTTCCCCAGAGGGGGTTATTGGTCCACTGGTAACCCTTCCCCAGAGGAATTGGTATTCCTGGATCTGGTCCGTCTACCTCTTGGGTAACTCCTCCCACTGAAGAGCTCATTGACTTTATCTGTAGGTGGGTATGGAAAGAGCCAGACACAGTTGAGCCACTCTTGAAAAGACCAGATCATATTCTGGCACCACCTGTAGGAAGATTGTTTTGGAGCAAGTGAGCGACTGTAGATGCTGTGGTTGTGGTGGTGACTACCAAGAAGGAACTTGCAGAGCAGAGTTCCCAAATCTGTCCAAAGTTCTAGACTCCCCATTAGGGGGATGGACAGTGGAAGTGTGTGTATGCTTCAGTGACCTTTGCCCTTAAGGTAGCTTAACTACTTAGCACACTTTGCAAGAATATAAAGGGACTTGATAAAGGAGCTGTCAAAATCCCTTTCTGGGACCACTACTACTGAAACTCAGACTTCTGTGGCCTCACAGCTGGCAATACTACAATCCATTTCTAATTTGTCCATGAGACTTGTCTCTCACTCAGCTGAAGGTACCTCAAGGATGCCGGGTATAGGCATTTACATTAGGAAGCATGCCTGAATGTGCTCTGTGCGATTTTTGCAGAGGCTTCGTTAGTCAGTGCACCTTTTGCTGTCAGTTTGCTGTTTGGCTCTAAAGTAAAGGACACACACTCCAGGTGTGAACAAGATGGAAAGACCCTCTCTGCAGTGAGAGTATGTTTTTCGACCCCTCAAAGAACCTTCTCTAGAAGTCAACGAGGTTGTTGAAATGGTTCATAAAGTCCCAGGGTCTTTTCCAAGATCCAGGTGAAGATAGTTCCCCAGGAGCAGAGGGGGGAGCTCAACTGGAAGACACTGCCCACATGGCAGAGGAGGCCCGCAGAACCAAGGATCTAGCAATTCCTTCTCTGGCAGATCCTACCAACATTCATGAAAGGAGACCCGATTGTTCTCCTCTGGAGGCAGTCAAAGGTCAATTAGCCTTGCACCAGAGAGCCTGGCTAGACAAAACAAAAGATACGTGAATGCAGAGGACTATTTCCAGAGGTTATATAATTCCCTTTTCCTTTCCACCTCCATCTGTATGCATTTTTTCTGATATTCCACCCAGTTAGAGGAAAGCAACAGCACTAGAAATACAAAAAACTGCTTGAAAAAAAAAAGGTCATTCAAAGAGGTCCCACCAAACCAGGTAAAATCTGAAACTTACTCAAGATTCTTTTTAGCCCAAAGGAAACAGGGGACTGGAGACTGATTTTGGATCTCAGCAACTTAAACAAATCAGTTTGGCGCACAGTTTCAGATGGTCATAGTTTAGTCCATTTTGCCCTTCTTGTGGAAGGATATGCTCAACAGACTTTTGGGGTGCGTACTGTCACATAAAAATGAACAGACAATTCAAAAGGTATCTATGCTTCTGGCTGGGAGCCAGCCATTAATAGGTAAGAGCACTGCCCTTTGGCCTCCACACTGTCCCCATGGTATTCACCAAATGCATAACAGTGGTAGCAGTTCACTTCATACTACAGGGATTCACTTTTTCTGTACCCGGATGACTGGCTCATTACCACCTTGACCAGGCATCTGCTAATAAGAGCACAAGATCAGGTACTCCAGACTTGCTCCAATCTTGGGATAACCATAAATTGCAACAGATCTCTGTTAGAACAGTCTCAAACATTGGAATTCATAGGAGCAAATTTCAATATGGTGTCGGTGACAGCTTCTCTTCCTCTCTCAAGAGTACAAACTATCAGATTCCAAGTCAGAAGTATAGTTCACAGTACCACAGTCTCAGCCCAATTAAATCTACAAGCCATGTGATCAGTGCCTGCAGCTATAGTCCTAGTTCCTCTAACAAAATTTTACATGAGAATATTTCACTGGATATTAGCAATGCAGTAGCCAATTATTTACCAACACATCAGCACAAATAATCACTCAGGCATGCAAGAGATAATGTTGGTGGTGGATTCAATCAGATCAGGTTCTACACGGCCATGCTTTCATTATTCCTCAGCCTGAGGCCATAGTGACCACTAACTCATCCCAGATTGGGTGGGGGAGCACTTCCTGGGGCAAACAGTCCAAGACCTTTGGTCCCCCGAAGAGGCCAACACACACACAAATGTCCTTGAAATAAGAGCAGTGCGGTTAGAGTTGCAGGCTTTCCAAGACGCACTACTTTTCGGGACAGTTGTGATTCAGACAGACAATATGTCAGTAGTTTGGTACATCAACAAACAAGGAGAACCAGGTCTTACCCTTTGTGTCGAGAAACCCTCAGAGTGTGACAAAGAATGATCTCATCCAACCATTTTTTGATAGCAACGCACTTTCTGGGGGAAGTCCAATGTGGTAGCAGAGAAATTGAGCAGGTCCATTCTACTATTGAGGAGTGGTCTCAACTTGAAGGTGGCAGAAATATTTTTTGCTAATGGGGCTGGCATTGCTGCGATTTCTTTGCATCTCCCCTGAACAAGTGCAGATGCTGCTTTGCCGTAATCCCCCACTGGGGGGAATCGCCATGAGACGTTGTACTACAGGATTGCCCCCCCAGTCTCCTCTGTGAATATCTCCCAACTCCCTTGATCCCCCAATTTCTGCAGAAAGCTTTCTGGTTGAAGAGCAAAGTAGTCATCATTGTGCCTTACTGGCCTTGACAGATTTGGTTCCCCTTTCTTTGGCCTCCATCTAATTTGCCCATCTTTAATTCTGGGGCTGATTCCAGACCTCCTTTCTCACCGAACAAGTATGATTCACCCAAATATCTCAAACCTAAAGCTGACAGTGTGGTTTTTTACTTCTTTTAATAGCCAAACAATCTATGCTCTTGTCCCTGTTCGTCATATACTTTTATCTTCCCATAAAGCTTCTACAGGAAAACTTTACAGAAGTAAATGGAAGAGGTTTGTTTTTTGGGCGCTTCAGAAACATATTGGCTTCCTTTTCAGTCCCTGTAGAAAGTGTCCTTGAATTTTTGGCAATCATTTTCAATGAAGGATCTAGCTCCTCAACCATTAGAGTTCAATTAGCAGCCATATCTCATTTTCACATTGGATTTGAGAACTCCACCCTGGCTTCATCTGCACTTTGTAAGGCCTTCCTGAGAGATACCCTTCTTTTGAGACCTTCTTATAAAGGCCCAACTTCTTCATGGGAATTAAATTTTGTACTGCAGGCCTTGATTCATTCCCCCTTTGAACCAGCAGTAAAATGTGATCTTAAGTTTCTAACCTTGAAGACTACCTTTCTGGTGGCCTTCATCTCTGCTAGAAGGATTTTGGAACTTCAAGCATGTTCTTCTAAACCTCTGTACTTGATTTTTCTTAGGGATAGAGTAACATTATGAACCAATCCTTCTTTCCTTCCTAAGGTGGTGTCAGAATCTATATTCTGCCAGATGTTCATCGTGTTACCCTGCTGCAGTCATCACACTTGGGTTAAGTTTGCTAACAAAGGTCATTATCTGTTGTACTTATTGGATGTTCCCAGACAATTATGTTTTTACTTGCATAGAACAAAAGAAATTATAAAGGCTAATCAATTATTTGTCTCCTTTACAGATTCTAAATTGGGTAAGTCAATTACAAAGGTAAAAGCCAGACGGCTGACTGGCTGTGTATCCTTTGTCTACAGAAAGTTGGGTCTGTCCTTAACAAAACCTTTGAGCCCATTCAGATAGAAACCCTGAAGGAGTAGCCATGAGCCTATCTAGGGCTTGCATGGATGATGTATGTGCGGCTGCAACTTGGGCCTGTCATCATACCTTTGTTGCTTCTTACAAACTGGATCTAGTCTCAAGGGGAAGAGGAGCCTTTGGCTCAACTGTGCTCAGGAATATCCTTCCTTAGGGTCCACACAGGATTTTTGGTAGGTGGGGACTCTGTCCCAATTGTTAAGGAGTGAATGAAAATTGACAGCTTCAGATAACGTTATTTTGATTTTCATTTTCTAGTAATTGCTTTTTTGGCAGCCACTATAATAAGAGACAGCAAGGCCTTACAGAATTGGAATTGCCTAGACATTGGTATCATAGCTTAGAAAAAGTCAGTGTGGTTTGTTTTCATTAATGTAAATGTATGATTGCTTTTGTCATAAGTGATGGTTTTAATAAAGATGTTTCTTTTTTAAAAAAAGGGTCAGGAATTGAATAATTTATGTAATGTTGCTTAGATTATATAGCAATATATGTGAAGCATAATGTTTGTTAATTTTAACTTAATACAGCTTAGTTACTTTTTATATAAATGTAAAAGTATTATGTCACAAGTGATAATTCAATAAAGGTGTTTAAAAAAAAAATCAGATAAAGTTATGTACTTACCATAATGTTCCATCTGTGTTGTCCATTTTCATTCTTCCTTAACCCCCTTCCCATCAACCTCCAACCTTTTTCACAGTTGATTTCTGGAAGAACGAGAACTTGTGTTTCACTGTTGCAGTCATTACACTTGGGTTATCCTGCTGGCAGGCTACCCGCAGTCGGTCTGAATTCCAAAGTCTTGGTCCGGCATCGGTTGCTGTTGCCTCTTCCCTGATGTCAGTGTGCCAGGGGTATAAATGGTGCAGCTGATGCCATTTTCTTCAGTTTTTCTTGCCGCGTGGTGCCCGAAGCAAAAGCAGTTCACAAGTGCATGTCGGCCGACTCCTGAGATTTTCAAAATCGAATTTCAGATCTGAAGTCTTCATTAAAGCTAAGTACCCCGTTGGGGAAACTTTTTTCTTGCTCCAGACTGATGTCAGAAAAAGTTAACAATTGTATTTCTTGTGGGAAGCAAATACCTCATAAGGATTTTCATTCTTACTGTATTCCTTGCCTAGGCCCTGACCACAACATTGCTAGCTGTCGGTTTTGTGCTACATTTAACCAACGCACTATTAAGTGTCGCTACGATTTTGCCTTTCATTACTTTGGCCAAAGATTTAATTATATAATGCCGTCAGAACAGCGGACGACCGGAGTTTATAAAAAGCGCAAGGAAAAGGACAGGCATCCGAGGTCCAAAACTGACCAGGCCTCCGCTAGGCCAGTCGCCGGTTCTCAGTGAGGCGCTTTCGCAGCCCCTGACGCCTGCTACCTCAGAGCCACTGGCCGCTTCCGACTCCCACATGGAGCCAACTAGGCCTCTGGATACTCAAGGTATTGGACACTCTGAAACTATTTCCTCAGATGGGTCCTGAGCCGCTGAGCAGGCATCGGCTTCTGAGGGTGTTTTCAGACCTACACAGTTATATGTCAAGCCAACCTCAGCTTCAAAGGCAAAGACCAAAACAGCTCTAAAGACAAAGAAACAAGTACAGCATTCTCCTGGACAGACTTCCATGCCTAAGAAACAGATGCTTAAAATGGCCGAAGACCTAATTACTTTGATCAGGGGTTCCTATCCCCCTCCTGATAAGAGGCCTAGGCAAGAGACAGAATATGACTCTTCTGATCAGGTTTCCATTTCCTCTGACTCCTCTTCTGAACAGGGATACTCTTTCTCCCTATGAGGATTCTGATGCTGAAAAATCTATTCCTTCAGCCTCTCCTCCTGAGGATTATTCTTTTGGGGAACCCTGAATACCATGAGGGAGCATTTTCACTGGGAGAGCCAAGATTACTCAGAATCTAAGAAAAGGCTCAGAGACTTTCTTTTACTACTTCAGCACAGACTCTCATAAATTTCTATATAAAAACCGTGCTGCTGACCCAGAAACTATATCTCAGGGTCCCAAAGGGGTCAAGGCTTCCACTGCAAAAAAAACCCTGTCCCCTCTGATAGGGATTCTAGGGCACTGGACAGATGGAGGAAAAAAGTTTACACTTCTGCTACCTTGGCTATAAGGGCTTTAAGTTGTCATTTTCATATGCTTAAATATCAGCAATACTTAATGTCACTGCTAAAACAGAAAATGTTGACAAATTCTGAATGTCCTGATAACAAGGAAATGCAGGATTTATTGCATGCAGCTGAACAAGTGGGAAAGCATACTTTGCAATGTGGTTTTGATTCACTGGAGGCCTCTTGCAGGGCCGCTGTTATGGGTTCTGCCATTAGAAGGCATGCTTGGTTAAAGGAACAGAATCTGCCTGATCATGTTAAAGCAAAATTATTGGATGCTCCATTACAGCATGATACTTTGTTTGGTGTTAAGGCAGAAGAGGTATTGAAGAAAATAGAGGATAACGCGAAATCTATTTAGACTGTTAAGGATTTCCTACAGGTACAGCCACCCAGATTTAGCATTAACTGGCCTTCGAAGAATTGGTCCTTCCCAGTGTCAGACAGGCCACAAAGAGGCAGATACAGATGCCCTAGAGGCAGATCCCAGCCCCAAGGCTCATACAGGCCTAAACAATGGGGTGCTTCTACCTCCAAAAGCGGAGAAGACAAATCACAGCCATATAGGAAACAGTCCCAATGACTTTCCTCTGCCAATGCCAAGCACTTATCTTTTGGCAGCACCCTTAGGGGGAAAACTAGCACTTTTTTCACAAAATTGGCACATGATCACCCAGGACAAATGGGTCTTGAATATAGTGTCTCAGGGCTACAGGTTCCACTTTCACACCCTTCCAAAGACAAAAGGTATACCAGACCTGCCACACAATCAATGGGCAGAGGCACAAAAGCAAGTTTCATCTCTCATGGACATGAGGGGCCATTCAGCGAGTGCCGCAGCAAGAGCAGGGACAAGGATTTTACTCTAGACTTTTTTCTTGGCACCCAGAAAGGACAAAGCCTGGAGACCAACACTCGACCTGTCTACTCTAAACACATTCCTGGACTTTACGAAATTCAAAATGTTGACTCTACAACAACTTCTGCCCATGCTGGGCAAGAAGGCTTGGCTTGTAACATTGGAACTAAAAGAGGCATACCTGCATGTCCCAATCAGACAATCTTGCAGAAGATACCTCATATTCATAGCTGGCTCAATGCACTACCAATTCTCTGCATTGCCCTTTGGCTTATCTACTGCGCCCAGGTTCTTCACAAAATGTCTGGCACCAGTAATTGCATTTTGCAGACAAAAAGGAATTCAAATATATCCTTACTTGGACGACTGCCTTATTCAAGCAGAGAACAAGGACATTCTACTAAAGCATCTGACGTTTGTAAAAAGATTACTAATTTGTCTAGGGTACACAGTAAACGAAAAGAAATCAAAACTAGTACCCTCTCAAGAGATAATATTCCTGGGTGCAAGCTTAAATACAACTGCCCAGATGGCTTATCTCACACCAGACAAACAAAGGCAACTGATTTCTTACTTCAAAATGTTGGCAACAAAAACCCACTTATCTGCAAGAAAACTTCTGCAGGCTTTGGGATTCATGGCATCCTGCATTCTGCTAATTCCATATGCAAGACTGCATATGAGGAAACTGTGCAATGGTATCTAAAAAGTGTTTGGACTCAACATTGCCACAGCCTGGAAACATTAATTACCCTCATTCCCTGCCTGCAACAGGAGTTTCGATGGTGGGCACAGGCCTTGTCACCACAACAAGGGACAGCCATTCACTTGACCCACAGCCAGGCAGACATTAACAACAGATGCATCAGACTATGCCTGGGGGGGCATACATGGCAGGAAAATGTATTCATGGCACATGGTCCACAAGCCAAATGCAACTTCATATCAATCAAAAAGAGATGCTAGCTGTTCAAAATGCCCTGACAGCCTTCAAGGATCTGCTTCATCCAGGACAACTGCTGATAAAGACTGACAATACTACAGTCATGTGGTACATAAACAAGCAGGGAGGCATACATTCCTATCCCCTCTGCAGACTAGCCATGACTTTGTGGGACACAGCATTGACTTACCAAGTACACCTGCAAGCACAATTCCTGCCAGGAAGGATAAATACTCTGGCAGACGAACTAAGCAGAAACCTCACGGATCCCCACGAGTGGAAACTGGATCCACAAGTCTTCAGTATGATAAAGAAATGGGGATGCCCAGACATAGATTTATTTGCCTCCCTTCACAACTGCCAACTACAGAGATTCTGCACGGAAAGTGGATGCTCTATCATTCAGCTGGAAAACCCTAACAGTATATGCATTTCCTCCTCTGCCTCTCCAAGGTACTCCTAAAGGTCAGACAAGAGAAGTCAAAAATGATTCTGATTGCCCCAGACTGGCCCTGCCAGCACTGGTACCCAATCCTAAAGAGCTTGTCTCAAGGCCTAGCCTGGACATTACCTCTAATTCCTCACTTACTGACCCAATGAAATCAGATCCTGCACAGCCAACTCGGGACCCTACATCTGTCAGCATGGCAGATAATGTAGACATTTATAACACACCTCTGTCTAAAACAGTGATGGATGTAATTTTGGAGGCCAGGAGGCCCAGTACTAGAAAATCTTATGCAGAAAAAATGGAAGAGATTCTGTGCTTGGAACCAGGCACAGGGAATTGACACGATTGTACCAAATATTCCTCAGATTTTACAATACCTAACTGAGATGCTGGACAAAGGCCTATCCTTCTCATCAATTAAAATCCATGCCTCTGCCATTTCAGCTCATTACAATACGGAATCACCTATTTTTTCTCATCCATTGCTAAGGCAGTACCTCAGAGGGGCCAAAAACATAAGACCTCCAAGGATAGCACCAATACCTGCATGGGACCTCAATTATGTCTTGGAAAAACTTACACTGCATCCTTTTGAGCCAGCCAATACAGCTGAGATAAAGTTCTTATCATGGATAATGGCTCTGCTCCTAGCAATAACCTCTGCAAGATGAGTCTGAGTTACAGGCACTCATGGCTGTGGAACCTTTTATCATTTTTCATACAGACAGGGTTTCTCTAAGGACAAACCTGACATTTATGCCTAAGGTAGTGTCCAGCGTGGCCCTTAACCAAACCATTCATTTGCCTACTTTTTATCCAAACCCACAGAGTAAGGGTGAGAGACTCCTGCATTCTTTGGACATACACAGACTACGCTTCTACTTGGACAGAACTAAAGCTTTCAGAAAGACTGAGCAACTCTTAGTGGCATATGCTGCAGGATCACAGGAAAGGCTATCTCAAAGCAGACTATTTCAAAATGGATAGGCCACTGCATTCGTTTCTGCTATTCACAACATGGCAAATCAGTGCCTAAGGGCATTAGGCCACATTCAACCAGAGCAGCCGCCACGTCAGCAGCCTTCCTCAGAGGAGTACCAACCAAAGACATTTTAGAGGCTGCAACTTGGAGTTCAGTGCACACTTTTACAAGGCACTACCACTTACCTCTCTACTCTAAATCCAGAGCAGGCTTTGCCACTGCAGTTCTGCAGGGCCTTTATAGCCTCTCCTAACCCTATTTAGACCCAGCCAGCCAAACTCAGCTTTGGGATTCAACCCAAGAGTAATGACTGCAACAGTGAAACACGATGAACATAGTACAGTTGTGTACCTACCATAAATGTAGATGTTTGAGTGTATTCACTGTTGCAGTCCAGGTTACCCACCCACCATCCCCCTTTTCTTTGCTGGGACTTATCTGTACTTCTCTGTCCTATACAACCTATGTGGTGTATTTGCTTGTAGGTGAAGGAAAGGTTTACTTTAGTGCATACATACTTATGCAATATTTTAGCCTACCCTTTTGGGGGCACCTGACATCTGTGGCATGAAAAACTGAAGAAAATAGCGCCGGCTGCATCTTTTATACCCCTGGCGCACTGACGTCAGGGAAGAGGTGACAGCAACTGACGCCGGACCAAGACTTTGGAATTCAGGCCGACTGCGGGTAGCCTGCCAGCAGGATAACCCAAGATTAATGACTGCAACAGTGAATACACTCAAACATCTACATTTATGGTAGGTACACAACTGTACTTTTTTGCTTTCTCATTTGAGAATAGAGGAGTGTTGTCAGTCTGACCTCTTCTGAGGAGAAGTCTGTGAATACCTTGATGTTCATCGTGTTACACTGCTGCAGTCATCACACTTGGGTTATCCTGCCATCAGGCGGTCCCGCAGTCGGCCCCGAGTTCCAAAGTCTTGGTCCGGCGTCGGTTGCTGTCGCTTCTTCCCTGACGTCAGTGTGCCAGGGGTATACAAGAGGCATCCAATGCCATTTTCTTCAGTCTTTCTTGCTGTGCGGTGCCCGAAGCAGAAGCAGTTCGCAAGTGCCGGTCGGCCGACCCCTGAGATTTTCAAATCTAATTTCAGACCGAAGTCTTCAATAAAGCAAAGTACCCGGTTAGGGAACCTTTTCTTGCCTCAGTCAGATGTCAGAAAAAGTTAACAATTGCATTTCTTGTGGGAAGCAAATACCTCATAATAAGGAATTTCATTCTTACTGTATTCCTTGCCTAGGCCCAGACCACGACGTCACAGGTTGTCGGTTTTGTGCTAGGTTTAATAAACGAACTGTCAAATGTCGGTTCGATTTCGCCCAACATTACTTTGGTAGGAAATTTAATTATACCATGCCGTCGGAGCAACCGACGACCGGCATGCATAAAAAATGCAAGGATAAGGATAGGCAGCCTAGACCCAAGCCAGACTCCGAGGCCTCGGCTGGACCTGTCGTCTGTTCTCCGGTTTTCAGTGAGGCGCGTACGCAGCCCCTGACGACCGCTGAATTAGAACCCCAGACGGCTTCTGATTCACAAGTGGAGAGTAATAGGCCGGCGCAGCCTTCTTCTTTAGGCCCTTCTGACTCCATAGCAGAAGGAGATTCCAGTGCAGTAGAAACGCCTTCGGTTGCAGAAGGGGTCTTCAAACCGACTACACTCACCATTAAATCTTATGCTAAACTTAAAACTCCATTAAAATCTAAAAAGACTGTACATCAGTCTTCAGTACAAGGCCCCATGCCTAAGAAACAAATGCTTAAGATGGCTGAAGATTTAATTACCCTAATCAGGGGTTCCCATCCCCCTCCTGAAAAAAGGCCAAGACAAGAGGATGATGCTTCCTCTTACCAGGTTTCAATTTTCCTCAGATTCTTCTGAGGAACAGGAATACTCTTTTCCCCCTTATGAATATTCTGATGCTGAAGAGTCTATTCCCTCAGCATCTCCTCCAGAAGACTACTCCTTTGGGGAAACTTTACATACCATGAGGGAACATTTCCACTGGGAAGGCCAGGATTACTCTGATTCTAAGAAAAGGCTCCGAGAGTTCCTTTTACTTCCCCAGCAGAGGCCACTTGCTATCCCTCTTGTGTTAAGATATTGTGGATGATGTTTACCTAGAATCTAGTCTTAACCCAGACTCTACCTCCTGCTCCAGCCAAACCAGA
Source organism: Protopterus annectens (assembly GCF_019279795.1). Lineage (NCBI taxonomy): Eukaryota > Metazoa > Chordata > Ceratodontiformes > Protopteridae > Protopterus > Protopterus annectens. The sequence continues at coordinate 1,921,866,631 of NC_056737.1, read as the reverse complement.
CAGATACTACAGAGTCCCTGACTCGCACAAATTCCTATATAAAAGCCCTGTTGCTGACCCAGAAACAATTTCCCAGGGTCCCAAAGGGGTTAAGGCCTCCATTGCTAAAAATCCTGTACCCTCTGAAAGGGATTCCAGAGCACTAGATAGATGGGGAAAGAAGGTATACACCTCAGCTACTCTAGCTATGAGAGCCTTAACTTATTACAGCCGAGTGACATCTCCAGGCGTTTCTGCAGTTACACCCTACTGCTCCTGTAGGCGTCAAATATTGCCTGTTCATATTTGCATTAATAATTCCAAAATCATGTTACATACAAGGTATTGGAAAATTTTATCTTGAAGCATACATGATAGCAAACATAATTGTATTTATATATGACCTCTGTCAATGGGTATTTGTTAAAAATGTAAGGTGATAACTTCAATTTTTAAATGCTGAAGCCACTCCCACTAGGAGTTAAAGGTACACACTCAAAAGAGCTCTACTGGAGGGAATGGTGCCAGTTTCACATGCTAAAATATCAGCAATTCCTAATGTCTCAATTAAAACAAAAAATGAGCACACATTCAGAGCAGCCTGATTTCAAGGAAATGCAGGATCTGTTACATGCAGCTGAACAGGTGGGCAAACATACTTTACAATGTGGATTTGATTCATTGGAAGCTTCCTGTAGAGCAGCACTGACTGGGTCTGTCATACGTAGACATGCTTGGCTAAAAGAACAAACCCTGCCTGATCATGTTAAACAAAGTTATTGGATGCACCTTTACAGCAGGATGTTTTATTTGGTGTAAAGGCAGAGGAGTTTTTAAAGAAAATGGAGGATAAGGCAAAATCTATGCAGACGGTCAAGGATTTTTTACAGGTTCAACCCCCTCAGTTCAGCAGAAATTGGCCAACAAAAAATGGTCCTTTCCAGCATCTGACAGACCACAGAGAAGCAAATACAGACTCCCAAGGGGCAGAGGTCAGTCACAAGGCCCTTACAAACCTCACCAATGGGGTACCGCTACCCAGAAAGGAGGAGAAGACAGACCCCAAGCTAACAGAAGACAAACACAATGACTTAACCCTCAGACTGCCAAGCAAATCTCTCTTGGCAGCTCCCTTGGGAGGAAAATTATCACTTTTTGCAGACAACTGGCACATCATTACAAAAGACGAATGAGTCCTAAACATTGATTCACAAGAATACAGATTCCACTTTCACACCTTGCCAAGGATAAAAGGAATGCCAAACCTGCCACCAAATCAATGGGCGGAGGCACAAAAACAAATTACAGCTCTCATGGACATGAGAGCCATTCAACAGGTACCTACACAGGAGCAAGGACGAGGATTTTACTCAAGACTCTTTCTAGTCCCCAGAAAGGACAAAGTTTGGAGACCCATTCTGGACCTTTCAATTCTAAACGCCTATCTCCAAGTACCCAAATTCAAGATGCTAACACTACAGCAGCTTCTTCCCATGCTTGGCAAGAAGGCTTAGCTAGTTACGTTGCATGTCCCTATCAGACAAAATTGCAGAAGATACCTCCATTTCATTGCAGGTTCAACTCATTATCAATTCTCTGCACTGCCCTTTGGCTTATCTAGTGCGCCCAGGATCTTCACAAAATGCCTGGCACCAGTAATTGCATACTGCAGACAGAGGATTTCAAATGTACCCATACCTGGACGACTGCCTTATTCCAGCAGAAAGCAAGGACATTCTTTTAAAGCATCTGGCATTTGTCAAACAGCTTTTAAGTTGCCTAGGGTACACAGTAAATGAAAAGAAATCAAAACTAGTGCCCTCACAGAACATAACATTCCTGGGTGCCAGCTTGAATAAAACGGCCCAAATGGCTTATCTCACGCCAGACAAGCAACAGCTGATTCAATATTTCAAAATGATGGTAACAAAGACCCAACTCCCTGCAAGAAAAATTCTGCAAGCCTTGGGATTCACGGCATCTTGCATACTCCTAATACCATTTGCAAAACTGCATATGAGGAAATTACAATGGTACCTGAAGAGCGTATGGACACAGCACAGCCACAGCTTGGAAACAATGATACCACTCATTCCCTGCCTTCAACAGGAGTTCCTATGGTGGGCACAGGCATGTCACCTCAACAAGGGTCAGCCTTTTACCTTGCCCCACAGCCAGGCAAACTATAACAGATGCATCGGACTATGCCTGGGGAGCACACATGGCAGGACAGTGCATTCAGGGCAAATGGAACACAGATCAAAGGCATCTGCATATCAATCAAAAAGAAATGCTAGCTGTACAGAATGCTCCAACAGCTTTCAAGGACCTCTTACATCCAGGACAACTCCTAATAAAGACAGAATACCACAGTTATGTGGTACATAAACAAGCAAGGGGGCACACACTCCTACCCCTATGCAGGCAAGCAATGACCTTGTGGAACACAGCACTGACTTACCAAGTTCAACTACAAGCACAATTCCTGCCAGGAAAAAAAAACACATTGGCAGACAACCTAAGCAGAAACATCATGGATCCCCACGAGTGGAAACTGGATCCACAAGCATTTGCAATAACTCAAAAATGGGGACTCCCAGACACAGATCTGTTTGCCAACCCCCAAAACTACCAACTTCAAAAAATTTGCACAAGGACATTCCACCCACTAGCTTGGAAGGTGGACGCCCTCTCATTCAGTTGGAAAACATTAACAGTGTATGCCTTTCCTCCACTGCCTCTTCTAGCAAAGGTGCTGCTGAAAGTCAGATTAGAGAGGCCACAAATGATACTCATTGCTCCAGACTGGCCATGCCAACACTGGTATCCAATACTAAGGACCACGGCCCACCATGGATTTTACCCAAAATTCCTCACCTGTTCTACAATACTTAACTGAGATGTTGCACAAAGGACTTTCTTTTTCATCTATTAAGATCCACGCCTCAGCAATTTCAGCTAACTACAACATGGATCCTTCTCTATTTTCACATCCACTCCTAAGACAGTTTCTCAGAGGGGCTAAGAACATAAGACCGCCCAGGAGAGCACCAACACCAACTTAGGATCTCAACTTTGTTCTGGAAAAGCTTACACTACCGCCCTTTGAACCAGCTATTTCAGCAGAGTTAAAGTTTCTATCATGGAAAACTGCCCTGCTACTAGCAATAACTTCAGCTAGAAGAGTCTGAGCTACAGGCCTAATGGAAGTGGAGCCTTTCCTCATTTTTCATCAAGACAGAGTCGCTTTACAGACTAACCCTTCCTTTATGCCAAAGGTGGTATCCAGTGTGGCCCTAAACCAAACCATTCATTTGCCCACCTTTTTCCCATACCCCCAGAACAAAGGAAAGACTCCTGCACTCTTTGGGCATTCACAGGCAATTACGTTACTACTTGGATAAAACTAATGCTTTCAGAAATTCTGACCAGCTCTTTGTATCCTATGCTACAGGATCACAAGGAAAAGCTATCTCAAAACAGACCATTTTCAAATTGGATAGGACATTGCATACGTTTTTGTTACACACATCATGGGAAACTGGTACCTGCTACCATTAGGCCCCACTCCACCAGGGCTACAGCTACATCAACAGCCTTTCTCAGAGGGGTACCAACCAAGGATATTTTGGAAGCTGCAACTTGGAGTTCAGTGCATACCTTCACCAAGCACTATCACTTACCTCTATACTCTAAGACTAGAGCTGGTTTTGCCACTGCAGTTCTGCAGGGCCTACTAGCTTCTCCAAACCCTGTTTAACTCTACCACCCATCCTTAGCTTTGGGATTCAACCCAAGTGTGATGACTGTAGCAGTGTAACACGATGAACATAGTACAGTTTTGTACCTACCATAAATGTAGATGTTCGGGTGTTCACACTGCTGCAGTCCAGGTTACCCTCCCTCCATCCCCTCTGAACTATCTGAACTTTTCTATACCTTACTATCTCGTACAACCTTTGTGTGGTGTATTTGCTTATAACTGCAAGTATTATTTGTATTTTCTGTACATGTTTCATTGGCAATATGTATTGCCCACCTACTAGGAGGCACCTGACATCTGGGGCAAGAAAAACTGAAGAAAATGGCGTTGGATGCCTCTTATATACCCCTGGCGCACTGATGTCAGGGAAGAAGCGACAGCAACCGACGCCGGACCAAGACTTTGGAACTCTGGCCGACTGCGGGACCGCCTGACGGCAGGATAACCCAAGTGTGATGACTGCAGCAGTGTGAACACACGAACATCTACATTTATGGTAGGTTCAAAACTGTACTTTGCTTCTATGTCTCAAGTAACCCAATATTCTTTGAAGTGTGCTTAATGACTAAGCTGACACGTCTTTCAAAGAAGCTGCTTACTGCTGTGGTTATGAGAAGGTTTTGCATGATTACATTCTCAGTTTACCTGAGGATATAAAAGCTTTGATTTTGAATTCCCCTTTGGATAGAGAAGTTATTTCTGGACCATCTGCTACGGAGTTTCTGAAAAGTGTGCTAAGACATGAACAGGTAATCCTTAACACTCTGCAATCTCATCCTCCATACAAGTTTTCTACCAATTGAATCGAGAACAGCTACAGTCCTTCCCATTCATCAGGTAGGACCTTCCACAAGCAAATTTATGGAAAGACTTATGGAGTTAATCAATCGGGGCATATGAAATCTCCAAACACTAGACCCATCTCAGTTTGGATTCATCAAGAGCAGGTCATGTTTACTCAATCTGGTGGAGTTTTTTTTTCTTCAAAAGGTCACCAAACCAAAGGATGAAGGCAAGACAGTACACACCACGTACCTCAACCTGACCAAAGCTTTTGACACTATTCCCCACTGAAGTATAGTGGAAAAGCTAAATAAAATGGGAATAAACTTGTATGTCACCTGCTGGATTGCCAACTGACTTGCAGATAAGACTCTCAATCAAAATAGAAGTTATCGCCACAGAAACCAGTCACCGGTGGAGCCCCTCTGAGGTTCTGTGCTGGGACTGCTCATGTTTGTCCTCTACTTTTCTGAAGTAAAAGCCAATACTAAAGGGCTCTGGCTGACTAAGTTTGCAGATGAGTACATGCTAGGAGCAGCCTTTGTGTCTCCAAAAGACTTTGCCATCCTGCAGGAAGGTTTGTCTCAAATGTATAACTGATGCCAAAATCATGGACTGAAACTAAATGCCACAAAGTGTAGTATTGTATCCTTTGGGAAGTTATCTACTTCAGAGAACAACTACATTGGCAGTATGGCCCTAAGAGTTGACCCAGTTCAGGATTTGGAAACTGATAACAGTGACCTAACGTTTGACCAACATGTGTCTGTTGTAGGAAAGTCTTTCTGTATTGCACAACTTTGATTGTATTTATATCTAGGGAAGTCATTGTCCCCCTTTACTCAGCCCTCATTACGCCAATAATTGACTGTAATGCCCCTTACTAAAAGAATACAAGGCCTAAATATGTCATACATGGACTGACTCTTAACCCTGCCACTATACTCTGTATCCTACAGTTTGCTAAGAGATGACCTGTGTCTGCACTGTCAACACTCCTGAGAACTTGCCCGACTGCTGCACTCTGGAGGCAGTCAGAGGATGGGGGCACCTATTCCTGACTCTAACAACTTAGCATCACTCAAGACAGATGGGTGCAGAAGATAATGACCAGAGGCTACTTCATCCTTTCAGTCTCAAACTTCCCACCAGTCCACCCTTTCAAAGGGAAGTTGCAGCTTCAGAAATAGAGAAGCTTCTAATCACTTGAGTCATCCAAGAGGTCCCAATAGACCAAAGATAATTTGAATTTACTTAAGGTTATTTTTAGTGCCAAAGAAAAATGAGGGCATAAGACCAATTTTGGATCTAAGCTACTTGAAATGTTTGGTTAAAAAATAAAAAAAAATTCCAGATGGTCACAGTATGGGCTAATCTCCCTTTTCTGAGAGAGAACAGCTGGATGTTCATCGTGTTTCACTGTTGCAGTCATTACTCTTGGGTTATCCTGCTGGCAGGCTACCCGCAGTTGGAATGAATTCCAAAGTCTAGGTCCGGCGTCGGTTGCTTTCGCCTCTTACCTAACGTCAGTGTGCCAAGGGTATAAAAGATGCAGCCGACGCCATTTTCTTCATTCTTTCTTGCCGTGCGGTGCCAGAAGCAAAAGCAGTTCGCAAGTGCTGGTCGGCAGACTCCTGAGATTTTCAAATCTAATTTCAGAACTGAAGTCTTCATTAAAGCTAAGTACCCCATTGGGGAAACTTTTTTTCTTGCTCCAGACCGATGTCAGAAATAGTTAACAATTGTATTTCTTGTGGGAAGCAAATACCTCATAAGGATTTTCACTCTTACTGTATTCCTTGCCTAGGCCCTGATCACAACGTTGCTAGCTGTCGGTTTTGTGCTAGATTCAACCAACGCACTATCAAGCGTCTGTTCGATTTTGCATTTCATTACTTTGGCCGAAGATTTAATTATATAATGCCGGCGGAACAGCCTTCAACCGGAGTTTACAAAAAATGCAAGGACAAGGATAGGCATCCGAGGTTCAAAACAGACGAAGCCTCTTCTAGGCCAGTTGCCGGTTCTCAGTGAGCCGCTTTCGCAGCCCCTGGCGCCCGCTACCTCAGAGCCACAGGCCGCTACCGACTCCCACATGGAGCCGACTGGGCCTCTGGAAACTCATGGTATTGGACACTCTGAAATCAATCCCTCAGATGGGTCCGGAGGCATCAGCTTCTGAGGGTGACTTCAGACCTATACAACTATATGTTAAGCCTTCTTCAGCTTCAAAGACTATAAAGCAGCTCTAAAGACAAAGAAACAAGAACAGCATTCTCCTATTCAGACTTAAAAAAACAGATGCTCAAAATGGCCGAAGACCTAATTACTTTGATCAGGGGCTTCCATCCCCTTCCTGATAAGAGGCCTAGGCAAGAGACAGAGTATGAGTCTTCTGATCAGTTATCTATTTCCTCTGATTCCTCTTCTGAACAGGATTACTCCATGCTTCCCTATGAGGATTCTGATGCTGAAGAATCCATTCCTTCAGCCTCTCCTCCTGAGGACTATTCTTTTGGGGAAACGCTGCATACTGTGAGGGAGCATTTCCACTGGGAGAGCCAAGATTATTCTTAGTCTAAGAAAAGGCTCGGAGACTTCCTGCTTCTTCCTCAGCACAGACCCCTTACTATTCCTCCTATTCTAGACATTGTAGATGATGTATTTTCAGAGTCTGGACTGTCCACTGACTCTTTACCCCCTGCACCTGCTAAGCCAGACAGATACTACAGGGTCCCGGATTCTCATAAATTTCTATATAAAAACCCCGCTGCTGACCCAGAAACTATTTCTCAGGGTCCCAAGGGGGTTAAGGCTTCCACTGCAAAAAACTCTGTCCCCTCTGATAGGGATTCTAGGGCTGTAGACAGATGGGGGGGGGGGGAGCTTACACTTCTGCCACCCTGGCTGTAAGGGCTTTAAATTGTCAATTTCATATGCTTAAATATCAGCAGTGTTTAATGTCACTACTTAAACAGAAAATGTTGACAAATACTGAATGTTCAGAGAACAAGGAATTGCAGGATTTATTGCATGCAACTGAACAAGTGGGAAAGCATACTTTGCAATGTGGTTATGATTCACTGGAGGCCTCTTGCAGGGCTGCAGTTACAGGTTCTGTTATTAGAAGGCATGCTTGGTTAAAGGAACAAAATCTGCCTGATCATGTTAAAGCAAAATTATTGGATGCACCATTGCAGCATGATACTTTGTTTGGTACTAAAGCAGAACAGGTGCTGAAAAAAAACAAACAGTCAAGGATTTCTTACAGGTACAGCCACCCAGGTTTAGCAGGAACTGGCCTTCTAAAAATTGGTCCTTTCCAGTCTCGGGCAAACCACAAAGAGGCAGATACAGGCGTCCCAGAGGCAGATCTCCGCCCCCAGGCTCATACAGGCCTAAACAGTGGGGTGCTCCTACCGCCAAAAGCGGAGAAGACAATCACAGCCTTACAGGAAACCGTCCCAATGACTTTCCTCTACCAGTTCCAAGCAGTTTTCTTTTGACAGCCCCCTTAGGGGGAAAACTAGCACTTTTTTCTTCAAATTGGCAAATGATTACCCAAGACAAATGGGTTCTGAACATAATGTCCCAAGGCTCCAGGTTCCACTTTCACACCCTACCAAGGTCAAAGGGCATGCCAGACCTGCCACACAATCAGTGGGCAGAGGCACAAAAACAAATTACAGCCCTCATGGGCATGAGGGCCATTCAGCAAGTACCACAACAAGAGCAGGGGCAAGGATTTTACTCCAGACTTTTTCTCGTACCCAGGTAGGACAAAACCTGGAGACCAATTCTGGACCTGTCTATACTAAATACATTTCTAGAAGTTCCAAAAGTCAAAATGTTGACTCTTTAGCAGCTACTGCCCATGCTGGGCAAGAGGGCTTGGCTCATAACTTTGGACTTAAAGGAGGCATACCTGCATGTCCCAATCAGGCAGTGTTGCAGAAGATACCTCAGATTCATAACTGGCTCAATGCATTACCAATTCTCTGCACTGCCCTTTGGCTTATCTACTGCACCCAGGGTCTTTACAAAATGCCTGGCACCAGTAATTGCATTTTGCAGACAAAAAGGAATTCAAATATATCCCTACTTGGATGACTGCCTTATTCAAGCAGAGAACAAAGACACTCTTCTAAAGCATATGGCGTTTGTAAAAAGATTACTAATTGCCCTAGGGTACACAGTAAATGAAAAGAAATCAAAACTAGTGCCCTCTCAAGAGATAATATTCCTGGGTGCAAGCTTAAATACAACTGCCCAGATGGCTTATCTCACGTCAGACAAGCAAAAACAACTGACTACTTACTTCAAGAAATTGGCAACAAAAACCCACTTATCTGCAAGGAAAATCCTGCAGGCCTTGGGTTTCATGGCATCCTGCATTCTACTAATTCCATATGCCAGACTGCATATGAGGAAACTACAATGGTATCTGAAAAGTGTTTGGACTCAGCATTGCCACAGCCTGGAGACAGTAATTGCACTCATTCCCTGCCTACAACAGGAGTTTCGATGGTGGGCAGAAGGCTGTCACCACAACAAGGGTCTGACATTCAATTTATGCACAGCCAGACAGACACTGACAACGGATGCATCAGATTATGCCTGGGGGGACCCATATGGCAGGAAAATGTATTCAGGACACATTACCTGCAAACCAGATGCATCTTCACATCAATCAAAAAGCGATGCTAGCTGTTCAAAATGCCCTGACAACTTTCAAGGACCTGCTTCATCCAGGACAATTACTGATAAAAACTGACAACATTACAGTCATGTGGTACACAAACAGGGAGGTACTCATTCATACCCCCTCTGCAGACAAGCAGTGATCTTATGGGACACAGCATTGGCTCTTCAAGTTCACCTGCAAGCACAATTCCTGCCAGGAAAAACAAACACTCTGGCAGACTAAGCCAAAACCTCATGGATCCCCACAAATGGAAACTGGATCCACAAGTCTTCAGGATGATGATAAGGAAATGGGGATGCCCAGACATAGATCTATTTGCCTCCCCTCACAACTGTCAATTGCAGAGATTTTGCACAAGGATTTACCACAAGCAAGCATGGAAAGTGGACGCCCTATCATTCAGCTGGAAAAATCTAACCGTATATGCTTTTCCCCCACTGCCTCTCCTTCCCAGAGTACTCCTAAAGGTCAGACAAGAGAAGCCAAAAATGATTCTGATTGCACCAGACTGGCCACGCCAGCACTGGTACCCAATCCTAAAAAGCTTGTCTCAAGGTCCAGCATGGATATTGCCTGAAACGTCTCACTTGCTGACCCAACAAAACAATTAGATCCTGCACAGCCAACTCAGGACCTTAAATCTGGCAGCATGGCAGATAATGTAGCCATTCAGAAAACTCCTCTTTCAAAAACTGTTATGGATGTTGGAGGGCAGGAGGCCCAGTACCTGAAAATCGTATGCAGAAAAATGGAAGAGATTATGTTCTTGGAACCAGGAACAAGGCATTGACATGTCTGTACCAAATATTCCTCAGATTTTACAATACCTAACTGAGATGCTGAACAAAGACCTTTTATTCTCATCAATTAAGATTCATGCCTCTGTCATTTCTGCACATTACAATACAGAACCACCTATCTTTTCTCATCCTTTAATAAGGCAGTACCTCAGAGGGGCCAAAAACATTAGGCCTCCAAGGAGAGCACTAATCCCGGCCTGGGACCTCAGTTATGTTTGGAAAAACTCACACTGCCTCCCTTTGAGCCAGCATTAACAGCGGATATTAAATTCTTATCCTGGAAAACAGCTCTGCTCCTAGCCATAACCTCTGCAAGGCTGGTCTCAGAGTTACAAGCACTCATGGCTGTGGAACCTTTCATCACTTTTCATCCAGACGGGGTTTCTCTGAGGACAAACCCTACATTTATGCCTAAGGTGGTGTCCAGTGTGGCCCTCAATCAAACCATTCACTTGCCTACCTTTTACCCAAATCCATAGAACAAGGGTGAGAAAATTCTGCACTCTTTGGACATACACGGGCAGTTACACTTCTACTTGAACAGAACTAAAGCTTTCAGAAAGACTGAGCAACTTCTAGTGTCATATGCTGCAGGATCACAAGGAAAGTCTATCTCAAAACAGACTATTTCTAAATGGATAGGCCATTGCATCCGTTTCTGCTATTCTCAACATGGCAAATCAGTGCCTAAGGGCATTAGGCCACATTCCACCAGAGCAGCAGCCAGTTCAGCAGCCTTCCTCAGAGGAGTACCAACCAAAGAAATCTTAGTGGCTGCAACTTGGAGTTCAGTGCACGCCTTTACCAAGCACTACCACTTGCCTCTCTACTTTAAGTCCAGAGCAGGCTTCGCCACTGCAGTTCTGCAGGGCCTCATAGCCTCTCCTAATCCTATTTAGCCCAGCCACCCATCCTCAGCTTTGGGATTCTATCCAAGAGTAATGACTGCAACAGTGAAACACAATGAACATAGTACAGTTGTGTACCTACCATAAATGTAGATGTTCGAGTGTATTCACTGTTGCAATCCAGGTTACCCACCCACCATTCCCCTTCTCTTTGCTGGGACTTATCTGCACTTCTCTATTCTTTACAACCTTTTTGGTGTATTTGCTTGTAGATGAAGGAAATTTGTGCATGCATTTCTTATTGGTATATTTTTCAGCCTACCTATTTGGGGGCACCTGACATCTGGGGCAAGAAAAACTGAAGAAAATGGCGTCGGCTGCATCTTTCATACCCCTGGCGCACTGACGTCAGGGAAGAGGCGACAGCAACTGACACTGGACCTAGACTTTGGAATTCTGGCCGACTGCAGGTAGCCTGCCAGCAGGATAACCCAAGAGTAATGACTGCAACAGTGAATACACTCGAACATCTACATTTATGGTATGTACACAACTGTACTATGTGCATGAACTTCAGGATGTGTACTAATGCACAAAGATGGACAGATGCTCCAGGAAGGGAGCCAGTCATTTTTAGTTCAGACCCCTGCCTTTTTTTCTCACCACGGCCCCCAGGTATTGACCAAGAGTATGGAAGTTGCAACTTATCTTCATGGATTCTGGGTGTTCCCTTTCTTAGACAACTGGCGCATTACTGACCTTACACGGGATCTACACATCCAGGCCAGGAAATCCTTGCTTCATCTCTGATTAGACATAGGCATTATTATCAGTCTTGCAAAGTCCAAACTCTGTCCAACTCAATACTTAGAATTCATAGGAGCCCGTCTGGATATAAATCTTCAAATTGCAAGACTTCCCAGACAAGAATTGCAACCATTTTTCATCAAGCATTAACACTCCTTTCCTTTCAGAAGCCACCAGCAAGGATGATTCTCCAGCTTTTAGGGTCTGTGGCAGCATAAATTAACCCTGGTTCCCCTAGCCAGATACTACATACGAATTCTTCAGTAGATTGTTGCAGTCCAGTGGTCAATAAGACAACCTGTGTCTTTCAAAGCATTTGTTAATGGAGATCTGCAAATCACACATCCGGTGGTGGTTGGAGTCGCTACATGTCTCACGAGGATGTCATTTCAACCCCTCCCCACCAGCCTCCATGACCACGGATGCTTCCCATTTGGGGTGGACGGACAGTACATGGTGAATAAACAGTTAAAAGCACATGATCACAGTCAGAGGCCAGACAGCACATCAGTGTATTGGAGGTGAGAGTTGTTCATCTGTCATTGCAAGCCTTTCCGGACGCACTTTTGAAGGATGTGATATCCATCCAGGCAGACAAACATGGCAGTTGGATGGTACAGCAACAAACTGGGAGGAACAAGATCTTAGCCGTTATGCTGAGAGGGCATGAGAGTCTGGTAATAGGGGTATTTTATTACTTTCTAGTAGCAACAGATATCTCAAATAAGTTGAGTATGTCAATCCATCCTTCCTCTCAAGTGGTCCCTCAATCCAACAGTTAAGGAGCAGATAATCTACCTTTGGGCCATCCTTGCTGCAGTCCTTTCATGTCTCCCCTCAACATCAAGGGCAGCAATTTCTTCACTCTGATCTCCCTCAGAGTGGGAGTCACTGAGCAACTGTGTCCCACAATTGGCCTCTGGACTTGTTTATACATTTCCCCTCATCCCCCTGATTCCAAAGTTTTTACAGAAAGCAATGGCAAGAAAAATTTATAGTTGTCCTCATAACGTCTTATTGGCCATGACAAATATAGTTTGTTTCTCTGGCCTCACTTAGTACACCCATGCTGTGTGCTGGCCCCAGTTCTGGATCTAGTATCTCACTTATCAGGGTTGCCTCACTCTTAGACATTCATTCCCTCAAATTAGCCACATGGTTTCTCCAATTCCAATGATGTATAGACAGTCTAGGTTTTCATCCATGGTTATTTATATTCAAACGTCTCAAAAACTTTCTACATGCAAGATTTCCAAGCATAAATGGAAAAGATTTTCCATTTGGCAGTTGAGAACAATCTTGATCCTTTTTCAGTTCCCCTTACAATATTCCTGCAATTACTGGCAGACGCTTTGTTCAGAATGGAGCCAGCTATTCCACTGTCAGTGTAATTAGTGGCCATATTGTCTTTTCACATTGGTGATGGTCACACATCCATTACCTCTTTAATACTATCTAAAGCCTTTCTTAGAGTAATTTTTTTCTATTATGACCTCCACAATTCCTCCTTGGGATATTACTGTTTTGCTACAAGCCCTAAATAGACGTCCCTTTGAACTGGCTGGCAAGCCTCATTTAACGTTTTTGTCATGGAAAACTCTTCTGTTGCTGTTAGTTCTGCTAGGTAGATTTCTGAGTTCAATGCCGTCTGCTAAATCCCCATACCTTTTTTTTTCACAAAGACAGTGAGTCTGAGAACCAATCCTTCATTCATACAAAGGTGATTTCTTAATCATCTAAAAAAAAAAACAATGCATAGAGCTCCCTGTCTTCTTCCCAAACTTTTTTTTTTCAAACAAAAGTGAATACTTATTTCACTTAATAGATATTCACAGTCAGTTAAGGTTCTGTTTACACTGGACCAGAGTTTTCAGAAAAAAATGATCAGTTGCTTTATCTCTTACTCACCTGTCAAAATGAGAAAAGGAGTATTGAAGGTCACACACTCCTAGTTGGTTGTCTTAAGTGCATTTTGTGTGTTTATAAGCAAATGGAGCTGTACCTGTCTGTTCCCTCAAAAGCTCATTCTTCTAGATGACTTGCTTCAATGACAGCATTCTTTTCCACAGTACTACTTGACATTTGTGCAGCTGCCACTGGTCCAAGATTAACACATTGATTTCACATTATAAATTAGATATATGATCAAGCTCAGGAGTGTCTTTTGGTTTGGCTGTGCTCTGGAATATGCTTCCATATGACCACCCATGTGTTACTGTAGATGGGGACTGTGTCCCATACATTGAGGAAAGGGTGGACAAGGAAACCTCAGAATCAGGAATTTTATGTACTCACATAATTCTAGACCTGCGTTGTATCTTTCCATTCTTCTTAAACTTCCACCCACCTTCCCTCTGCTAATTGCATTTGATCTTCTGATTCCTGTTTTTCTCTGACTGACCTAGTGTTAGGTCCATGAGATTACTCAAGACCTGTTTTTTCCACATGCTTTTCTTTTTTACCTTTATCTTAGACTCCATATTCTAACCTATTACATAGGGGCAAACTTGATCTGAGGCCTTTCACATATCACCAGGGATTATGGGTAAGGGAAGGAGTCTGAGCACTGGATCCAAAAGCTTGAAAGTGGCCAAAGTCAGATCCAGCACAGATCTGAGAATATGTTGAAGGACAGAAAGAGACATAGCAGATCTAGTGTTATGATGAGTACATAGCTTTCGTTTTTATCTTCATTTATTTTTTATCTTGAAAAAACAGGAAATTGATTCAGAATGTTCTATACCATTGAAATGTCATTTTCTGGAGTTATCAAGTACAAAATAATATCCACTGAAAGTACTGTTAAGGAAATTTAAAAATTAATTTAATAAATAAACAGTCTAGTTTCAACATTTATTACAAATCACACGTGTGGGAGACAGAACCAGAGTCAGCAATGTCTCCCTGAACAAACATATCCAGGTATTTTTATAAGAAAATACAAGTGAAAATAACAAGTGTTATCTATTAGACCACTGCCAGTATCCAGTAAAAAGTTGTTTACTACCGAGATCTGTAAATGTAGTCATTCATTAGGACAGCACTAAATATCTAAAATGAAATAAGTCAATGTCCTAAAAAATAGATTAGTTAAAACATTTTTCCAACTTGGCATTAGTAATGCTATAACAGAATTAAATGTTCTAATGACAGGCTTCAGGTATGCAGTTTTAAGCAGACTAGCTGATACATTTTTATCCGTTTACATGTTTCTGCTATCTCGCAGCTTCAGCAAAATACAGAAATACGTGCAGACCATAATATCTATTGTTTACTGCTTAAAAGAATCTGCTGACATGGTTAAAAGTTTGCACTGACCACGTACTCTTTCTTCTGACATTCTCAGTTCGTTCTACACTAAGTGTTTCAACTTATTTATTTATTCCTCCACAGTACAGCTAACCTTTTTGATTACCATACCAGTTAAATCCTTGAATTTTTGAGTCCTTCATGTTCCTTCCCTGGGGCTTTAAATATAAAGCAGGTAAAAAGGGAAAAGAGGACACCCCATACTTGGGACCTCTGTTCAAATGCAGCTTGACAGAGAGGAACCTTACCACCTTAATTCTTCCCTCCATCCCTTACTATAACCTCCTAATTAACCCCTTTTTATGCCAGGGAATGCAAATGATGCCATTGCCCTACTCATAAAATCCCAGCTGACTATCATATGCCTTCTGTGCATCAAGATACACCAACAACAATGTTCTTTCTTACACTCATGCATCCATCTGAATCATCATTGTTCAATTAATGTTGTTACATATTTGCTTTCTCACTACAAAACCACATCAGTCCTTATCTGCCAATTTTGGCAACACCTTCGCCATTATTAACGTGGTGGTGTGTCCCTGACACAAAGCAAACAGGCTTGTATAACCCCAGCCAACTCTGAAGACCATCCCTATTAAGAGTGCTGCTCTATTGGTGGAATTCCTCTACAGCAACAGTGCAGTCATAGCATAACGTATATTCAGTGATAAAAATAATCCTGACTGTATTAACCTACTCTTGTGCCCCCTTTGAGTATTGCTCCTGGTCAGCTACATCACATGTCTGCGTACCCCCCACCCCACCACATCGACTCTCTTAGGACTTAGGCTATTCTACCTACCCACCCTCACACTGACCTTTCTCCCTGCTAGCTCTTTTTTTTACCCTCCTATCTCCCACTGTATCACCCCCTCATACCTCTACTTCCTTCTCTTGTCTGTCTTCTCACTGACTTCCCTCACCCAAACAGACTCTAAATTCACAACCTCAGACCTAGTGCCCCCCCTTTGCCCTACCAGAGTCCCCCCACCTACCTCCACAATCTAGCTCCCAGATTAGCCTTTGCTCAATCCCTCCAAAGATAACTTTCTAAAGTAAGTAAACTGCTAAACAGTGAACTCAAAAGCATATCTCTGCTTTACTATACTCCCCCTGAATTCTCACTGATTGCTTTCAACAACTGCTGCTCCTACAGGACAGTGCTGCCCCGCTCCGTTCGCTACGCGCACTCCACTCCTCTACGCTACCCCATTCCCACCCACCCCGCATAACACTTAGACATAGTTGCAAACCACTCCCTCAGTCAACTCTCACTCTCAATCTACCAATCAAATCACACCATTAATCCCCCACACAAACCTACTTCACCACACTCTAATCACTGGAACCTTTATTTATTCCACTCCCATAAAGCACTCTGTCTACTCTCATTCACCCCCTACTCCTACTGTAAAAAAATGCTCTACCCACATCTTACCCACTTAAAAGTAGTATTTTACCCATTAACTATATATTTTTTCTTCTCCTGCTTTTCATCCTTGCCTCCTATCACACACAACTGTCTCCCCAATCCAGCACAATTGCAAACAGCCAACACCCTAAAACCAAAACATTTCCCTATATCACCAAGTGACCTTGCCCTAACCCACCCTATTTCCTACTTGTGTAATTAGCTGACAAACCAGATTAACCCTTACTCATCCCAGAAACAAATTAAAGTAATACAAAACTAATTAAACTCTACCTATACCTAACCCCAAAACTCACTTGCCGTGGAGACATACACCCCCAACCCAGGACCTAATCCTTCACTCCACACAAACTTAAATCAACCAAACCCTCTATACTTAAGGCCAACCTCCTCTCTCCTTTTCTTAAACAGAAATGTAAGAAGTATACTTAACAGAATTCAGGACCTCCATGCTCTGTACAAACCAGATATAACTGTACTAGCTAAACTTGGCTTAAACCAGAACATCACAATAATGAGATTTCACCCCCTGGCTACAATATTATATGGAAAGATAGGACAGGGAAAAAAGGAGGAGGTGTAGCCATACTGTTTCAAAATCATCTCACTTTGGAGCAGTTTGACTGCAGTTCCCAGGAAGTCAAAAATATAGAACTAATTCTTGCTAAATTAAAACTAAACTCTAGCAAACATATAATTATAGCAGGTGGCTATATGACACCAGGCAATAACATTGCTACTATGGAGAGCCTGATATACTGGATGTCTACCTCCCTTCCACAAAAAACCATACTCTTAGGAGATTTAAATACTGACTGGTCCAACTGTACCAAATACAATCCCTCTACCCACATTAACCGTCATGGTTTCACCCAAATCATAACCACCTCCACAAGGGTTAACAAGACATCCAAACGACAATCCATCTTAGATTGGATACTTCTGTCTGACCCCACCTTCGCACAATAATCAGGCTGTCTTCCAGACAATCTGAGCGATCACCAACGAACCTACCTTATTAGGAATAAATCCCACCATAGTAACCAACCCATCCTCAGAATAGTTCACAACAAAAAGAACTTCAAAGCCAAAGACCTAAACAGTGACCTAAAATACTGTAACTGGTCTCCCCTAAAACAACTACACCTAGATGAAGCGGTACATTACTTTAGGATTTTGAGGAAAGTTGAGTTACTGTCATGCACCATCCCATACCATCAGGGTCAAAACAAACTATGGCCCTTGGTTAACAAAAGACACTAAAATGACAGTGAAGGATAGAGACAGAGCCTGGTTTCAATATCATAAACTTAAAACCATAACCTCCAAACAAATCTACTTGGCATTCCGCAACAAGGCCAAAAAGCTAATAAAACTTGATAAAACCAATTACTACAAAACCTTGCAAGAAAAACATTCCCAACCCTCAAAAATTCTGGGCCTCAATAAATAGTTTACTGCACCCAGGTAAAGCCAGCACTCCCACACCCATAGTACCAACTAACAGAGGACACCCCCCGCACAATTCAATAAATTCTTTACCGAAACAGTCCTAGCTCTAACTCCCAAAATAGCACCACTGGCCCTATACATTGTCCCACCCCTACTAACCCCAATACACAACAAAATCCCTCTAGCTTTTCCTTGTCTCCAGTGCCTACAAAAGCTTTTACTATATTCCTCAAAAAACTTAAACTAAACACTCTGGCAGCTGACAAACTTCCTGCTGATTTCCTTCAACTTTCGGCAGAAACTATAGCTTGTCCTGTGTCAGTCCTCATAAATAGATCAATATCTGAATGCGAAGTACCTGACTTGTGGAAAATATCACATATATTATTCCACTCCACAAAGGTGGTAATTCCTTTGAGCTCACCACCTACCACCCAATCACAATTTTATCACCTTTATCAAAAATACTAGAGAGAGTAGCACAGTCGCAACTAATGCAATACCTCCTGAAAACCAACCTTGTATCTAAATCACAACATGGCTTTCGACCGTCCCATAGTACCACATCAGCACTACTGCCATATACCAACATAGTCAACAACCATAGAAACAATGGACTTTTCGTATCCTCTGTATTCTTAGACTTATCTAAAGCCTTTGACATGGTTAACCACAGCATGCGTCTCAACTCTTATCTACCCTTAACATAAACTCCTCCACTACATCATGGTTCAGTAGCTATTTATTAAGCCATCAGCAAGCAGTTCTTTGGCAAGACCAACTGTCCTTTCTTCTACCAGTATCCATAGGAGTCCCCCAAGGTTCCATACTTGGTTTGTTACTATTCTCTCTATTTACAAATCCGATAGCTGCATCCTCACCCTCTGCCTCAATAGTGCAATATGCAGATGACACCACCATTATATGCGCCGCCCCCACCTTAAGCGAACTTCAAACAATAGCACAACATAACTTTACTCCTGCTGAAGCATGGATGTTATGTAGTCCAATCTCGCGTACATTCTTACCCGTGGGTTCGGAGCCGAACCTCTGCTCCGACTCTGCCATACTCTAGTTCGAAGTCTTTCAATTGGCTGGGCTAAGAGGTATCCCATGCTGCACTGCACTGCTCCCTTTCCCAAGATCTCGTTTGCCACTAGTAAAGCTCAGACGTGGTCTCGATCTTGGCTGTGGCCAAGTATAACTTTTTGTCGTCTTGACTAAATTTTTGATTACATTTTTGATCCAAAAGCTATTTTCATAGGTAGGTGTGTGTGTTGTTGCTTTGTGGAAGCTGTTTTATGTGGCCTTTGTCTACTTTTTGTCTGGATCCCGTCAGCTATCTCCCAACGGGCTAGGCTCGTTTTAGTTAGAGGACCTAGTCTTTCCCCTTGTTTTTCCTGTCAGGACTGTTTCAGTTAGAGGTCCTTGTGTGGTGTCTGTAGTTTTAGTCTAGTTCCCGCGCTTGTTGCTGGTGTCAGTGTTTCTGTTGTGTTGTGTTAGTATCCTGCCGACCATGTCTAAGGATACAAAAGAACCATAAGCCTTCAGGCTTTAAGAAATGTAGTAAATGTGGGTACAAGATGTCTATTACTGATGGGCACTCTGTGTGTGTTTATTGTTTGGGGGCTCTACACCTTCAGGAGTCTTGTGTGTTCTGTCACGCATTCAGCCCTCATGTTCTTCAAGAAAGGAAGAACAAACTAATTCTGAAGGGACTACTGAAACCCTCCTCCGAGGAAGATTTGGAGAGGTTTTCTAGTGCTAAGTCCTCTCCCTGTCAACGAGACAAAACATCCAAAGCAGAAAAACTATCTCTGGCTCTGTCTGTGTTATCGGAGCCTCCGGAGAAAGTTACTAAGTCTACTGTGGCATCCTCGGCTCCATGGTCTTCGGTGCCGAAGGAAGCTTGTGGACTGACAGAACTTAGATCGGCTCCCAGCCTCTCGGAGCTGGTGTCTGAGATACTAGTTCAGAGCCGGTCTCCAATTTTTAGACCGGTTTCTCCTCCTCGCATATCTCCTTCAGAGAGGAGGTCTAGATCTTACCTTGTCCTCTAGGTCCTCCAGGACACACTCTGATGTGGATAGAGTGGTGCAGAGACTGCTCCAGTCACCGGTGCTGGCTAAATTGCTTTTGGCTCCAGCCCAGTCAGCTCCGGAGCCAGTCACCCATCCATCGTCGATGGATCCTCCGAGCAAATCTCAGCCTTCAGAGCCAGAGTGGTTGCAGTCTGCTTCTAGGTCAGCTCCGATTGCCCATCCTGGCTTATCGGCTCCGATCTTAGCTCCGACCCTGTTGGCTCCGTCCACAGGGTCCAGGAATGGTTCCTCAGTTGGACCTGAGGGGGAGGTCTGGGGATGCTCTTCAGCTCCTAGCCTCCCTCTCGGTGCTTCAGCTCTGATGAGCCTGACCCTTGCTCTTTCTGCTCCGAGGTCTTCCACAATTGGTTGATCTTTGGAGCTGGGGGGACCAGCTTTCGAGGTCATGCGGAGCGTGCTGGCCAGGTCCTCAGCTGCATTATACAGCACTGACACTCTACCCCCTCCAGCTCCGGTATCGGCCTCTGATTGCCCCCTATCTTTGGACAGCGGAGACCCAAGGTCTCAGGATACCTGCATGAGTGGTCCCCAAATTTCTGAGGGCCCCCCAGAGTTTTTGCCTGAGGAGCCACCCAGAAAAAGAATGTGCAAGAGGAAGCACATCGACTCCCAGGAAGAGTCTCTCACGTCAGACACCGACCTCGAGGAATCAGAGGGGTCCCCCAAGTCGTCCTCTGAGGATGTCTTTCTCTGATATCCTAGAGATCTTGAAGCAGAGAGGCAACTGGCCCTCTAAACCCCCCTCCGAGGAGGAGTCTGTATTCCTGAAGGCCTTTGGGGTTCAGTCCTCCACCTCCTGGGTCTCTCCAGCCTTCGAACTCCTGGATCTAGTTTGTCAAAGGGTGTGGGAAACCCCTGACACTATGGAACCAGTCCCCAGGAGACGCAACAAATTTCTGTCCGCCCTGTCTGACAAAGAGTTTCTCATGAAGGGCGTTCCAGTAGGTGCCATGGTGGTGGCAGCGGCCACCAAGAAGGAACTGGCTGAGTCTTCATCTACCGTCCATCCCCCTAACAAGGAGCCTAGGGCCATGGACCGGTGTGGGAAGCGTATGTTTTCTTCAGCGGCCTTTACACTGTGGTCGCCAAATTACTTGTCATTTTACACGGCTCCAAAGAGATCTCCTGAAAGAGCTTGGAGATGCTCTGCAGGGTAATGTTTCTGACGCAGTGGCTTACAAAGTCAACGCTCGGATGTCTACCCTAAATTCTATTGCTAACTCCTCCATGAGGCTGATCTCTTACGCAGTCAAAGGAGTGAGTAGGGCAGCGAGTTCCGGAGTTTCTCTCAGGAGGCACTCCTGGATGCGCCTCTGTAATTTCACAGAGGCCTTAGTCTACATTCACCAGTGCCCAGTCTGATGTTTCCTCGTTGTTCGGAACCAAGGTGAAAGACGCTCTCAATTGGTGCGAGCAAGAGGGAAAAACTCTCTGCCGTGGGAGTCCATTTGTTCATGCCTTCTAGACCTTATCCCAAGGTCCAGAAGAGTGGGAAAATGTGATTCAAGAAATCGCAGAGGTTTTTTCATGACGCACAAAGTGATTCCCTCTTCAGAGGCAGGGGGTGGTAACTCTGGTAGATGCTGCCTTAGAGGCAGAGGAGGCCCACGTAACCAAGGAGACCGTGATTCCTTTCGTGGTTCTCCCTACCAGTGCTCCTGATGGGAGGCCCGACTGTGCATCTCCGGAGCCAGTTGTGGGTCGCATTTCACTATACCCAGAAGCCTGGCAAGACATCACCCAGGACCAGTGGGTATTAATAAATAGTTTCCGGAGGATATCACATTCCTTTCTCTTCTCCACCCCTCCCCCCCACTGATCAAAAGAATCCCAGATGTTCCAACTAATCAAAGGGATTCTGCAGCTTCAGAGGTTATAAAGCTACTAGAAAAAGGAGCCATCCAGCATGTCCCCTCAGACCAGATCGGATTAGGGACTTACTAAAAGATTCTTTTTGATGCTGAAAAGAACAGGGGACCTGAGACCAAACTTGGATCTCAGCCGCTTGAACCTCCACGTGAAGAAGTCCAAGTTCCGAAAGGTCATGTTGCAATCTATTCTCCCATTGTTGGGAAAAGAAGTGTGGATGTGCTCCATCAACCTCAAGGATGCTTACTACCATATAAAGATGGACAGGGCATCCAGAAGTCTTCTACATTTCCGGCTGGGAGCCAGTCATTTTCAGTTTCGTGCCCTGCCCTTTGGTTTCACCACAGCCCCCAGGGTGTTCACCAAATGTATGGCAGTAGTGATGGCTCACTTGAGACGTCGGGGATTCCAAGTGTTTCCTTACCTGGACAGCTGGCTCCTTTCTGCCACCACTAGGCATCTACTACTACAGACCAGAGATGCCACTATCAAGCTGTGTCAACAATTGGGCATCACTCTAAACTGGGAAAAGTCTGCTTTGTTGCCCTCGCAGTGTGTCACCTTTTATAGGCACCGAGTTGGACACTGTGCTCATGAGGGCGTTTTTACCACAAGAAAGGATTCAAGTTTTGCAACAAGTATACGCGTTGCTCCCTCTGAAAAAAGTAAAGGCAAAAATGGTTCTCAAATTGTTAGGGACTATGCCTGCAACAATTATGCTGGTTCTTCTTGCGAGGCTTCACATGAGGCTTCTTCAGTGGCTGCTGTTCGCCCAGTGGTCTCTACAGCATCTTCCACTTTCTCATAATGGTCACAAGCAAGATCTACGCTGGTGGCTTCACTCCAGCAACCTCAGTGCGGGAAAACCCTTCGTCCCATCCCCTCCTGTAGCCACAGTGACCATGGATGCCTCCTAGATGGGGTGGGGGGGGCATTATCTCGGCAGGACAGTCCAAGGCACATGGCAGGAACACAAGATACATCGGCATATCAATATCTTGGAGATGAGAGCAGTGCTACTAGTGTTGCAAGCACTTCAGATCCACTCAGACAGTATGTCGGTGGTGGTATGGTATCTGAGGAACCGAGTCGTATCCCCTTTGCAGAGAGGCCATTCAAGTGTGGCAGTGGGCAGTGTCTTCCCAATGTTTTCTTGTAGCAACGCACATTCCGGGGAAGTCCAACGTGATCGCTGACAGGTTGAGCAGAGCTATTCTGATGCCTCACAAGTGGTCCCTGAACAGTCAAGTTGCGGAGCAGATTTTCCACAGATGGGATCAGCCTTGCTACGATCTATTTGCCAGTCCCCTCAATACCAAGTGCAGCAACTACTTCACCCCTATCCCCCCTCAGGGGGAGTCACCCAGGGACACTCTAGTTCACGATTGGCCCTCCGGTCTACTTTATGCCTTCCCGCCTGTTCCTCTGCAGACAAAGGTTATTCAGAAAACGCAGTCATTGGGAAGCAGAATGATTCTGATTGCTCCACACTGGCCTTGTCAAATTTGGTTCCCCTTTCTCCATCCCTGTCTCATGGACGCCCCCTGGATTCTGGACCCACAGCCAGATCTACTGACATATATGTCAGGGCAGTTCCATCCCTCTCTTCAGATCCTCCGGTTGACAGCCTGGCTACTCCACTTCCATCACTAGTCAGGCTTCATCATTTTCCTCTGGAAGTGATTCATATTCTATCTTCTTCCCATAAGCCTTCGACCAGAAAGATTTATTCCAGTAAATGGAAAAGATTTTCCATCTGGGCTCAGGCAAGACAAATTGATCCTTATACAGCTCCAATTTCTTCAGTTCTGGAATTTCTCTCCATGCTTTTCAGTCGGGACAGCAGCCTCGACCATTAAAGTACAGTTGGCTGCTATTTCCACTTTTCATGTTGCTAATGAACCCAGTCTAATGGCGTGTAGACTTTGTAAGGCATTCTTGAAAGGCACTATGCTGCTTCACCCTCCAGTCTTTGAACCGGTCATGCCTTGAGACCTAAATTTTGTGCTACAATGTCTCACCTCTTCCCCTTTGAGCCTGCGGCTACTTGTGACCTGAAATTTGTGACTTGGAAAACTATCTTTTTGGTAGCCATCACTTCAGCTAAACGTGTCTCGGAGCTCCAAGCTTTGTCAATCAGACCGCCTTATTTGATTTTTCACAAGGACAGGGTTTCCCTCAGACCAAACACTTCCTATATGCCAAAAGTGGCTTCGGTTAGTAATCTCAACCAATCCATTGAACTGCCCATATTTTTTCCAGAGTTTTCTAATAGGGCAGAATTTAAATTTCACCAACTGGATGTTCACAGGCAGTTGCATTTTTATTTGCATAGAACGAAGGATCTTAGAAAATCGGATCAGCTATTTGTCTCATTTTCAGAAAATAAGATTGGGTCTTCTGTTTCCAGAGTGACCTTGTCTAGATGGATCTCTAGTTGTTTTTCCTTCATTTTATGCCTCAGGTGGTAAGGATTTACCATTTAGAGTGAAGGCTCATTCTACCCGATCTATGTCTACCTCTACAGTATTTCAGGCCAGGATGTCTATGGATGATATTTGTGCTGCAGCTACATGGGCATCTCCTCATACCATTATTACTCACTACATATTGGATTTGGTATCCAGATGCAGATCTTCCTTTGGTTCCACAGTGCTCAGGAGTATTTTCCACTGAGCCTCCCAGGGTTCAGGTGCTGGGGATGCTGTCCCACGGGTCAGAATGTAGGCGAGATTGGACTACATAACATCAAGAAGTTATGTACTCACCATAACGTTCGATGTATGTAGTCCATCCCGCCTCACATTCTTATTTACCCTCCCTCCTTCCCCCATCCTGGAGGACCTAGAGGTTAGTTCTGGTTTCAGTACTCCTTTTATTATTGGAATGTTTTTTTCCTTCTCTGTGTTGTGTGTATGGAGGGTGAGTGATTGAGCTTGTAGCAAACAAGATCTGGGGAAAGGGAGCAGTGCAGCATGGGATACCTCTTAGCCCAGCCAGTTGAAAGACTTTGAGCTAGAGTATGGCCAAGTCTGAGCCGAGGATTGGCTCCGAACCCACAGGTAAGAATGTGAGGTGAGATGGACTACATACATCGAACATTATGGTGCATACATGACTTCTTGTATACTAACATTAAACTTGTGCTCAATCCCAAAAAAGCAAAACTAATTCTCTTCAGCCCTGGTAGATCTCTTCCTCTGAACAATGATTTCACCATAACCCCGAAGACAACGCCACAATCACCCCAACAACAACACACAAAACTACTAGGTGTAGTAATCGATGATCTTGTTCGATATACACATAGCCCAAACAATCAAAAAAGTAAACAAAAAGCTTGGTCTCCTTTACAGGAATAAGCAATTCATGACCAATTATACCAAAGCTACTATTGCAAGAACTCTCCTCTTATCCACCCTCCTTTATGCTTCCCCAATCTTGACTGATCTTCGCCATATCGAACTTAATGAAATGGAATCTTGCTATAACAAGATTGCCAAGTTTGCTACAGATGCCTCTGATAGATCCTATCACTGTCTTTCCCTCAGACAGCTCAACTGGCTTGAGTTGCCCCAACTACTGCTAATTAATCAACTCTCTGTAGCTCACAAGTTGTACTACCTCCCTGACAAAACTCCAACACTGCAAGATCTAAAGCAGCCCTGCACCACCACTAGAGTGCCTTAGGATTTACCAACCAAATTCTTGTAAAAGTCATCAAACATAGAAATGAAGCTGGTAAATCTCTCTGCCTGCACGATAGCCAAAATCTGGAACTCACTCTCAAATCACATAACTTCTACAGGCTCTGCTTCGCAATTTAAAAAAAGTCCTCAAAACCCACTATTCCAACAACTGTCTTTGCCCATGTGACTCCCATGGTTAATCCATTTCACTGCAGTGTTGCTAGGATTCTGCTAAAGTTCACCTGTTTGTCCCGCTAACCTCCTAGAATTCTTATTCTTGCCTATCATATAACCTGTTCTATTGACTTCACAACCAAAAAAAAAAAAACCTGCTGAAATGGATTCTTGTGTATGCAGAAATGTATTCTTATATGTCTGTCTGTGTGTCTTAATGGTATGCTTATGTATTTGTACACTCATTCATCTCGTATGTACTATACTGATAAATTGGAGCTTTTCTTCCTGGGCCTCTGCTGAAAATGGACCTGTGTCCAGTCAGACTTTCCCGGTTATCAAATGTAAAATAAAATAAAAATAAATAAAATTATATGTAATATAGACATAAACACTTTATAATCATGCTTTATAATTGATGTATGAAGCTGGGTCTAAAGGGTCTTTCCCCTTTTAGGGAAATACAGACACCACCGCTTTCTTCCAAGATGCTGTCACTTTTCCTCCTTGTAAACAAAACCTTCCAGATGTTAATCACTTTCTTCCCTCTTAACTTCCAGGCTTCTATAGGAATGATGTGTGTTCCTGGAAGCTTCCTTGTTGAGTGATTTTACTTCATTGTTTTTATCTTCTCCGTTCTTATCTTAGCTGTTAATTATTGAGCCTCATCTGTCTCTAACCTTGGCATAATTAAGCCTTCTGTAAATGTTTCCATTTGTGCCTTTTTCTTGGTTTACACGTTCCTCTGCTTTGTACAAAGTTTAATTAAATGTTTGTAAACCATCTCTGTAGGATCTCTGTTTTTCTTGTTATAGGCTTAAGTTTGGCAGCAATCCTTCCTGTTTCAGTTGAGCAAAACAGTGCACCAAATCTCATTAACTATGGTTATAAACTAGTCCCTTAACAGTAACTTAACTAAACTTGTGCATATAATCCAAATACATTATTTTCCCTTTACCACTTTGCAGTTGATTCTCTTCTTATTCTGTGAGATTTGTTATTATGCAATAGTTTAACCTTTGTCAGCTCCTCTAAATTCCTATTACTTTTTTCAGTAAATTTTTCTCTTTTATTTCTAAGCTTTTTAAACTCCATTTTCAAGTTTATTGCATTAATCTGTCTTGAACTCTCAAAATTATTTCTACTGCCATGGTGGTTGTACACTGATCAACAGCTTAACTTCAGTTCTCCCCGTGTGAAAACAGAAACCGAGAAAAATGAGTGTCAGTGAAACATTTTGGGGGGTTAAATTTATTTACGGACTAGTAAGTATACTTCATAGATGTCAGCAAAGAAGAAATTTGGAAAACCTGAAAGAAAATCAATCAGAAAATGTGAAAAGAAAACCTTGTCTGGGAAGGATTCTGCAGCTGTTAAGCAAAAAGTAGTTCAAGCTTTGGTTCCAGTAATTCAGAGAAGATGATCAATCAAATGTACTTGAAGGTGGTTGAAGTACATAAGTCTGAAGGAATATATCAACTCAATAAGAAAAGACTGAAAAAAACAGAAGTTTAACTAGCTGTTTATATGAACTGATAAAATCAGAAGTCGAAATGAAGAAAAATCGGGCTGAGTAAAAGGCTTCTCAAGAGGAACTGTTCAAAAAATAGGTTTTCTCTGCATGCTCTGTCTTCTGAGATTTTCTGCTGTTGCAGAGAAACTGAAAGGAACAAACTGCAATAATTTTATGAAAGCACAAATAAGCAGGGATTTGTTAATTGAAAGGGCACATCGAGTGTATGCTCTTAAACTTAGCCATGAGAAGGCAGCAGAGACTTGTGTTAGTAAAGATGCAGTCTTTCCAGCTGAAAGAATTGTTCCTGACAAAGTTGTGGCAGAAGGGCAAAGTATCAAAACTTTGTGTGACCGCAGAGTATTTGTAGAAAATGATTATACATTGTACATCAGGCAGAAGAGAAGTAGATTTATTCCAGCAGTCAGGGAATGTTGAGAGGCAAGTGTGAGATTCAAGCTGCTTTATCCAGCTGAATTCATAGTATTTTTTTTCCTGGAAGATCAGTCATTTTTGATGCAGAACAGGCTAAGGAGGAAATAAAACAGTTTATCAGAGAGAGAGACTTGAACCAGTGTTTGGTGTTGGGAGATGGAGATGAGCAAGAAGACTATCAACAACATTGAAATTGGTGAATAAATGGAAGACTATAAAGCATTAACCACTTCTGTGATTTATGGCTTGCAAGAAAGTGTCTGAAAAAGACTGGAGTTTTATTGACTGTTAAACTTGTGGGTGGACTTTAGTGACAAAAGTGAGGAACATGCTTTAATGTTTACGATGCTATAAGGGGAAAAAAGCAATTAAGTAAAACAATGTTAGATCATTCTGTTCTGAGTGAAATTGAGATAGTCATTGCGGAGTACTTTTCTATGGAGACAAACTGCAGGAGTAAGCAATTAATCTTGAGAGTGTTGAGCATTCTTTGTGAGGGAAATACAAAATTCAAAAATACAATTGCAAGCAGATCAGTGACAAACAAAGTATGAAATTATGGGAAGTAAATGAGATGGTAGTCTCTCTAGCAGCCTTAATGCTTATAATGCATTTAATGAAATGGTGTACTATTTAGTTTAATAACCAGTGCACTTTTTCTTGGGGCAAAAGTTAATGTTTTCTGAAAGCATACAAGGGAGGAGGATCACTCTGGCATGTACTTGTATTCCATCAAAATTGTGGAGCTTAAGAACATTTTGGGAGAAATTATTAGCTTTTAGCAGGACTGGAACTTGATTTGCAATAGTGAGGGTGTGTCAGGGGGACCTAGAAGGGAAAATGTAATGAGAGAGGGAGCATGTCTGAACAAATCTGTGAAAATATTTGGTATGGAAGATGTGAATTCAGTAATAGGAACTGTGATAAGATTTTACATTTTATTCCCCACGGTACAGTAACTGGGCTAAACTAGATAGAAATTATATTTCACAGGAACGTTTGTATTTAATTGAAAGCTTTGGCACAAATCCAATAACTATTTCAAGTTATGCACTATAAAAACTAAGATACCGATGCAGGGTAATGAAGTAAAAATGAGACGTTGGCGCTTTCCTATCTACCTGTTCAAAAGATGGGTATTTATGGAATGGGTAGTGGAAATTAATCAAGAGGTATTAGAGAAGATAGAAATATCTTCAGTAGTTGTCAGTGACTGGGGTAACATGAAAGTGGAGTTTTAAAAACAGGGTAGAAGTAAAAGAAGTAAAAGAAATTGAAATGGTTAAGTAGTAATAGGAATTCCTTAGAGGGACTGAGTATTACAGAATAATGGAAAAAATGGAATGTTATGGTAAGAACATAACTTCTTTTTCAGCGAGATGGGCATGAGAGAAAGGGTTGTTGCCAAACTTAGGGAGCCTTTAACAAGAAAAATAACTAGGGATTCTCTAGAGGTTGGATATATTTTGAAAATTTTATGAACATTTATATCAAGTAGAGAAATGTGGTAATCAAGAAAGACTACAAATGGAAATGTGTATGAAAGACGTAATTATACCAAGTTCAGAGATAGATGAGGCTCAATGACTAACAGTTAAGGTAGGAGGGGATGAAATAAACATGGAAATGTATAATCAGTTTTCAAGAAAGTCTCCAGGAACAGATGGAATTCTTATTGAAGTTTGGAAGTTAGGAGGAAGAAAATGATAAAGATGTGGAAGATTTGGTTTAACAGTATTTAAAGGATGGAAAGCACCAATATATTTGAAGATAGCTTTGGTGGCTTTATTACCCAAGGTGGATGAAGACCTCTCAGAACTAACTTCAAGCAGACTCATTTCAGTTGTAAACTGCAATTATGAAGTATTTGCATCTGTACTTGTTAAAGGAATTGCAAAGGTATTGCCAGAATTGATAGATGTGTATTAGTGCAGTTTTGTGGAGGGGAATGACAGCATTATTAGAACAATGATGATCCGGGGGAAGCAGAATGCAAGAAAATACTACTGGTGGGTGGTGGGTCTTGATGCAAAGAAAGCATTCTACAAATTAAGCTGGTATTTTGAGTAGGGCAATGGAAGCATTTACATTTCCTTATTTAATAATTACAGTTACGTAGCAGGATATATAAAGGATCTGAGATGATAATTAAAAGTGGGAGAGTTCCTTTTTGATGAGTTGTGTTGAATCAGGCAGGGATGTTCTCTTTCTCCTTTGTTGTTTGCTTTATATTTAGAGACATTGACAGATGGTAAGGGACTGAAAAATGCATGGATATAATTGTAATTGTTATAGTTGTCACATAAGGAGATGCTGTCAACCCAGCAGTCTAGAATTTTGTAAGTATGTCATTTATGAATATCACCATGATTCATATGCTTGTGTTGCAAATGTTTTAGAACTGTATGTTGTGCATATCAAACTGCTGGTACAGAAGTGTGTGATGAAGAGGGTTTGTACAGTGTTGAGTTTAAAGATGTATCTACAGTGTATCCTCCTGGATTACAACAGAGTGTATATACACTATTGTAACTGTTTAGATTTATATATTTTAACAATGGAAACTGGAACACAGTAGAGTTGATTTTAGAAAAATAGCTCAAAAGTTAAATTACTTTATAACAGCCAGAGACGGGATGTCTGCAGTAGGGAGCTCTGTGTTATCTTGAAAGAAACATAATTATTAGACTTGAGATGTGAAAGTGTTTTATTGTTTTATGACTTCCAGGATCTGGCTTGG
This sequence comes from Protopterus annectens, assembly GCF_019279795.1. Lineage (NCBI taxonomy): Eukaryota > Metazoa > Chordata > Ceratodontiformes > Protopteridae > Protopterus > Protopterus annectens. Next base: position 1,921,836,228 of record NC_056737.1, on the reverse strand, counting down.
ATCTAAGAAGGGCCCTTGTTTATGTATTTTCACAGGTAGATGCTAAATGCTGCTGTTTTTCAGCCTGGGAACTGAAGTTAGATGACAAGAAATGATTTCATTCTGCAAGTATCCCAGCGGTAATGTTTGGGATATTAATCTAAGAACTCAGAGAGAGAGCGAGCATTTTGTATTTTGTCTTTGACCTGACAAGAACATCCACTCACCACATCTGCCTGCTTGCCCTGAAAGTAAGTTAACTAGGGTACAGTAATTTATTTTGGATACAGTCAGGAATATAATGAAGTATAGCTTAAATATTTTCTTTGAGACTGTCCTGCAATGTTTTAAATATTTCCTGTGATTTTGAACTCTGATGCAACTGATTATTTACGGAGTATTTTCTTGTTCTTGTATTATTTATAATTAAACATATTTAACCTTTCACTGTGGCTGATACCTGAGACATATTTAAATTCTGAGAGTAATTGCTTACCTATTTGATGACACTGTGGGCCACACCTAATAGCCTTGCTCTTGTCAAACTACCGTTTATATTGATAGTAACATTACACAGTAAGATTGGACACCCTTTGTTAAGGACCTTAAAGTAGATAAGGATGTGGCTGGTGGCAGTAATAACTACCTTATTGTGTGGGCAGAAGGGGGCATAGCTAGTAAACCTGTACCAGCCTTTCCCAGGTGTGTGTGTGTGTGTGTGTGTGTGTGTGTGTGTGTGTGTGTGTGTGTGTGTGTGTGTGTGTGTAAATTAAACCTCAAGGAGTGTGTGTGTCAGCTACTTGGACAGGGACACAAAGCACTGGTTGGATAGAGAGGGTGCTGGAAGTCTTGGCTCAGCCACTCAGCTGAGATCTCAACTCTGTTGCTCTGCCGGTGGGGAGTCTTATTGGGGATCTGGAGAAAAAAGGAGAAACCAGCCACGGACTGACTGAGGTCTCTGTGTGCTCTTAAGGGAAATTGCACTTGATGCAGAGAGCTGCATTTGGTAATACTGTGTACTTGTCATCCTCCCAATGTGTGTGTCCCCACTGGTGCTAGTGGTGAGGATTGAGGCTCCTTGATTACTGGGCCACTGTGGGGTACACATTCTATTGGTTGGCAGTGGTAGGATATCCACATATTGAGATTCAATGGTGTGGATATTGAATTCCTGTAAACAGTGGTCACTAACAAAGGTGTTTGTTCTCTGTCAGCCACACAGTGAACACTCAAAGTCTTCATATCACAACAGTTTTATTTTTTTTATTAGCTTAGTCAGGGAGAAGCAGACAAGGATGTTAGAGGAGTATGGCAAGCTGACAAGGAGCCAGTTGGCAGAGATGTTCCAAGTCAAAGGACTGGGGCATGCCAGCCTGACTAAAGCAGAAATGATTGCAGCCTTAGCCATAGCTGCATCACAAACCAGCAACCAGGACGACAACCAGGCAGGCCTTGGAGATGTACAACTGTCAGAAAATAAGACAGTTCAGCCTTTCCACAGAGGACTTAAAAATCCATCTGGAGTTGGAAACTTGAACTGGAAGCCAAATGTTTGGAAATAGAATTGGCAGAGAGACTGCGGCAGGAGAAAAAAATGGAATGAGAAGCAGCAGAGAGACTGAGACATCTGGAAGCTGAAGAGAATGAGAGGCAGAAGCAACAAGAAAAGGAGATGCTGACTCTTTTCCAGGGTCATGGAGGTAATGGGGAAGGGAGTAACCACATTTCAGAAGCAAGAAAGGTCAGTAAATTTCTTCCACAATTTACAGAGGGTGATAATTTTGACAGTTTTATTCATATGTTTAAAAGGGATAGTGTACAAGAACAAAGGGGTCATCCACAGCTGTGGGCAGTACAGAGACATCAAACTCCTATCACATTGCATTAAAGTTCTGGAGAGGGTGCTTGATAAACGGATGTGCAGAGCAGTAGAATGTAAGATGGGAGATGAGCAGTTGGATTCAGATCAGGATGCAGCACAATTGACCCAATGTTTGCAGATGAGGAGAGTCTCCAACTGGCCATTCCTAGACTTAGGGAAAGCATATGACAAAGCCCCACGAAAGCTGATCTGGGCAGTGCTGTGGTGGCCTGAAGCCCTAGAAGCATTGGTAGAATTAGTGCAGGCTATGTACAAGGACCCAATGACTCAAGTACGAACAGTATTCTGTCTCACAGAGGGGTTCCAAGTGGGAGTGGGTGTACACCAGGGTTCAGCTCTGAGCCCAGTGCTGTTCATGGACTGCATTAGCAGACAAGTCGAATGGGACAGATCAACAAAGTTGCTGTATGCAGACAATGTGGCATTACAGGCAGACTCTGAGCTAGAACGTCAGCAAAGGATAGGCGAATGGAATGCAAACCTGAAGACACATGGGATGAAAATAAGCACAGATAAGATTGTGGTAATGGCAGCAAACTGGCAAAATCAGAAGAAGTTGAGAATATAGATAGAAGGGAAGATAGTGGAACAGGTAAACAGCTTCACTTATCTGGGAAGGGTGATTGAGGAGAAGGGAAGTCTGAATGAAGAGGTCAAAGCTAGAATCAGAGGGGCTGCAAGCTAGCTGGTATAGAGTGTCAGGTGTAGTTTATAACAGAAGAATGTCAAAGAAGCTGAAAAGTAAGGTGTACAAGACAATGGTGTGACAAGTACTGCTGTATGGTACAGAAACCTGGGCAGTAAAGGCAGAATAATTGAAGCTAGAGATGATTTGAATGAAGTGCCTGAGAAGGGTGGTAGGATGCACACTGTGGGACAGACGAAGAAATGAGGACCTAAGTGCAGACGCCAAAGTAGTTTCAATTGCAAAAAACGTTAAAGGTAAAGGTGCAGAAAAGCAGAAGAACATCTGTTGAGGAAGATTTGGGACAGACAGGGAGAAACTAAGAGTAAGCAAGGATGTCCAGCAAAGAGGTGGATGGATTGTATGAAAGATCTGCAACAGTCAGGCATGAGTGTTGAAGAAGGCAGGAGTGTGGCAGTGAATCGAGAGTTGGAGACAAGTTAACACGATATCCCAACCCCATGTAGAAATTTGGGAAAAAGGGGGATGATGATGATTGAAAAGGTATGTAAAACAGTATAATGTTGACCAAGGGCTCTGGGTACGGTTCCTGACCCCATTACTCCATGGTAAAGCTGTAACTGCTGATGTTCTTCATGTTTCACTGATGCAGTGATTACACTTGGGTTATCCTGCTGGCAGGCTACCCTCAGTCGGCCTGAATTCCAAAGTCTAGGTCCGGCGTCGGTTGCTTTCGCCTCTTCCCTGACATCAGTGCGTCAGGGGTATAAAAGATGCAGCCGACGCCATTTTCTTCAGTCTTTCTTGCCATGCAGTGCCCGAAGCATAAGCAGTTCACAAGTACCGGTCGGCCGACTCCTGAGATTTTCGTGTTCGAATTTCAGATCCAAAGTCTTCATTAAAAGCTAAGTACCCGTTGAAACTTTTTCTTGCTCCAGACCGATGTCAGAAAAAGTTAATAATTGTATTTTTTGTGGGAAGCAAATACCTCATAAGAACTTTCATTCTTACTGTATTCCTTGCCTAGGGCCCTGACCACGACTTTGCTAGTTGTCGGTTTTGTGCTAGATTTAACCAACGCACTATTAAGCATCGGTACGATTTTGCATTACACTATTTTGGCAGAAGATTTAAATATACGATGTCATCGGATAGCCATCCGACTACCGGAATTCACAAGAAACGCAAAGAAAAAGAAAAGGACAGGCATCCGAGGTCCAAAACCGATAACGAGGCTTCTTCTAAGCCAGTCGCCGGTTCTCAGTGAGGCACCTTCGCAGCCCCTGACGTCCACTACTTTAGACCCGCAGGCCGCTACCGACTCCCACGTGGAGTCGACTAGGCCACTGGAAGCTCAAGGTATTGGACCTTCAGAGACTATTCCCTCAGATGGGTCCGGAGCCGCTGAGCAGGCATCTGCTTCTGAGGGTGTTTTCAGACGTACTCAATTATACATTAAAATGACTTCAGCTTCATAGGCAAAGACTAAAGCACCTTTAAAGACAAAGAAACAAGTACAGCCTCATGGACAGGCCTCCATGCCCAAAAAACAGATGCTCAAAATGGCCGAAGACATAATTACTTTGATCTGGGGTTCCCATCCCCCATCTGATAAAAGGTCTAGGCAAGAGACAGAATATGAATCTTCAGATCAAGTGTCCATTTCATCTGATTCCTCTTCTCATCAGGAATACTCTCTTCCTCCCTATGAGGATTCTGATGCTGAAGAATCTATCCCTTCAGCCTCTCCTCCTGAGGATTACTCAGTTGGGGAAACCTTGCATACCATGATGGATCATTTCCACTGGGAGAGCCAACATTTTTCAGAATCTAAGAAAAGGCTCAGAGACTTCCTTTTACTACCACAACACAGGCCCCTAGCTATTCCACCTGTTAGACATTGTAGATGATGTATTTTCAGAGTCCAGTCTGACCCCTGACTCCTTACCTCCAGCTCCTGTTAAGCCGGACAAGGTACTACAGGGTTCCTGACTCTCATAAATTCCTTTTCAAAAACCCTGCTGCTGACCCGAAAACTATCTCTCAGGGTCCCAAAGGGGTCGAGGCTTCCGCTGCAAAAAACCCTACCCCTTCTGACAGGGATTCTAGGGCAATGGACAGATGGGGAAAACAGATTTACACTTCTGCTACCTTGGCTATAAGGGCTTTAAATTGTCAGTTTCATATGCTCAAATATCAGCAATATATTGTGTCACTGCTTAAACAGAAAATGTTGATAAATTCTGAATGTGCAGAAAACAAAGAAATGCAGGATTTATTGTATCCAGCTGAACAAGTTGTAAAGCATACTTTGCAGTGTGGTTTTGATACTTTGGAGGCCTCCTGCAGGGCCGCTGTTACGGGTTCTGTCATCAGGAAGCATGCTTAGTTAAAGGAACAAAATCTGCCTGATAATGTCAAAGCAAAATTATTATAGTTTCATAGTTTGGTACTAGGCTATCTGCCTTGGGGCATTTATAAGCCTAGCCATAGTGATGTGGCTTTCGCCACCCCATGTAATGGTACAAAAGTGTACAGTATAGATTTAGAATACTGTGCCTCTGTCTAGTAGTGACACAGTGAAGACCCCCTTACATAATAGAATTAGTTTACTGTGCCTCTGTCTAGTAGTGACACAGAGATGACCCCTGGGGTAAACCTACAATCTCCCATCCACTCGTCAAGATTTCTCTTGAAGAGAGTCAGTGCGGGGCTCTGCCTAACATTAACTGGGATTCTGTTCCAGAGTATGGGAAGCCTCTGAGTTATGAATCTGTTCCTCCAGCATGTCCTATTCATATTTGTGCTGAGGTTTAAATCTTTAGCTCTCGTGGTTCTGATGGATTTGGATTTTTTGATGTGGAGCATGTCCATCAATTCCTGATTGGACATGGCCTTGTACGTCAGGCACAGATCACCTCTGAGCAGGTGGTATGCTACTGAATAGAGCTGGAGTTTCTTTAGTCTGGCAGCATATGACATATGTTGGAGACCCTTGATCCTCTTGGTGAGGTACTTTTGGGGTCTCTCTAGCTGTTGCAAGTGCCGGGTGAGGTACATACCAAATGGGGCATTGTACTCAATCATAGGCCTGATAAGGGAGGAGTATAGGGGTACAATGACCTCCTTTGATCTGGATGTGAATCCCTTCATGATAAGGTGGGCAAGGTAGAAAGTCTTTCTAACCACTTTGGCAACGTGGGTGTCAAATGAGAGGTCACTATCGACTTGGGTCCCAGGTCTCTGATTACTTTTTCCGTACTCAGTGGTTACTGTCTATGTGATAATTTGTGGGTACTTTGTTTTTCCCAAAGGGGATGACTATACATTTTTTGGCATTTAGTTTAAGGCCATGCCTCCGGTACCAGTTGTCCGTTTCAGTGAGGCCTTCCTGTAGGATGTATGTGTCAGCTGGTGTATCGACTGTGGCGCCTAGTTTGCAGTCCTCTGCGAACATTGTCAGCCACAACCCTCCCATGTTTGCTTTCACATCTGAGAAATAAATGCTGAACAAGAGGGGTCCCAGGACAGAGCCTTGTGGGACACCACTTGTGGCTGGCTTTGAGTCTGACATGGCTCCAGCGATTTTGACTTTATGGGTTCTATCCTTTAGCCAGTTTGCCACCCATCTTGTGACATATGGATTTACATTTAAGCTGTTGAGCTTGTCTATGATGCCAGAGTGGGGTATTGTGTCGAAAGCTTTAGCCAAGTCCAGGTAGGCTGTATGGACTGCTTTGCCCTCATCAATGGCTCTAGTGACTGTTTTGAAAATGTCAACCAGGTTCAAAAGGCAGGATCTGCCCTTTACAAAGCCGAACTGGGTGGGATCAAGTGTCTGTAAGTCCCCAATGTCTCTGTTTATGAGTTCCATAATGATTCTTTCCATAGCTTTGCAGACCAGGCTGGTTAAGCTTATGGGGCGGTAGTTACCAGGGTCTGTAGAGGTGCCTCCTTTGTGGAGTGGGACTACTGTTGCTGTACGCCAGTGTTCAGGTACATATCCTGTAGTAAGGCTAAGGTTAAATAGCATTTTACATGCGGGTTTAGCTCCTCATGGAGTTCACGTAGCACGCAACCCGGGATACCGCCAGGTCCCATTGATGCTGTGTTTTTAGCTTTGCTGAGGCGGTTCTCACCTGGACATCTGAGATGACAGGAGGTTACATTCAGCTGGGATAAGTATTTCTTCTTTGGGGTCAGGAGGGAGAAATTTGCACTGAACCTGTCTGCCAGAATGTTGGCAATATCTGTGGGTTCAGTGTATTTTTTGTCATTGTGAACTAACTCTGAACATATCTGAGGGTTTCCGCCCAGGTTTCTGACATAGCTGAAGAAGACCTTGTGATTATCTTTAGTGTCCATAGCGATTTTTCTCTCAAAGTTGGCCTTGGATGTTTTTATGAGAGAACGTAGCTTTCTATTAGTGCTGATCAGAGATGCCTTCTCTTTATGGGATTTTGCTCTGTCGTGCAGTAGCTTCCTTCTTTTGTTATACAATTTGTTTATGGCTGGGGTCCACCAGATAGGACGCCTGCCCTTGGTGGAGAGGGTCTTGGTTTTATTTGGGATTGCATGATCCATGCATTCTTGGAGATGTCCGTATAAAGCATTTGTGAAGGATTCTGCATTGTGGGATGTGGTTTCCACTGGCCCAGTGGGCTTAAAGGATACCATCTCAGTTTTAAGAAGTGTAAAGTCGGCTTTTGAGAAGTTTTTCACTGTAGTCTTTTGTGTTGGGGGTGGAGGTGGGATATGTATATCCAGGGTGATTAGTTTGTGGTCAGATCTCACTAGTGAGGGGTATACTTCTGGTGTGGAGCACTTTGTCCCCATGTTTGTGATGATCAGGTCTAGTATATTATCTCCCCTTGTGGGAGAGGTGACTAGCTGTTCCATTGCATTTGAATTTATGAATTCCAGGAACCTTTGGGCTAGAATAATGCACCCAGTCTGTTAGGGTAGTTAAAGTCTCCCAATATGATGGTGTTTGGTGAGACATTCATATCCTCCAATGTCTTCAGGAAGGCTGAGTGGGGTTCCTGAGATTGGGAGGGTGGTCTGTAACATGCAACCAGTTGTATAGCAGTTTTGCCTACGGTTAGTTGCACCTGGATGGTCTCTGATGCTTCATGTGTTGCCACTAACCTGGAGGTGTGGGTGTCCTTGATGAATATGGACACTCCCCCTCCCTTTTTGGTTTTGAGTTTTGGGGCCGAAAAGCATGATACGAGGTATAGCCTGGTAGCACTGGGGTGCTCTCAGGAGCCTTGAACCAGGTTTCAGTTACTGCACAGACATCGATGTTCTCCATAATGAGGAGTGCTTGAGAGCCTGCATCTTGAGATTTAGACTTCTGGCGTTGAGCAGCATTACCCTTAATTTTTTCCATTTTGTTTTCTAAGGAGGTGGGTTTGTCTTTTGAGTCTTGCCTAAAAAAGGCACTATGGGGGAGGCAAGAGCCTTAGCCAATATCCGGAAGCCCAGTGGTGACAGATGCAAGCCATCCCTTGTGAAGCAGCGTGGCTTGTCCAGCATGTCATCCCAAGCAGACAGACATTGGATCCCCCTAGAATGACACCAGTATTTGAGCCAATTATTAAAGCTGATCATCTTGTCTTTGTATTGTGGCATCATTCTTGGTGAGGGCAAGATGCTGCTCAGGGTCAGGGTCATACCAGCCTGGGCTACATAATCAGAGAGCTCCTATATGTCTCTTTTCATGTAGTCCAGGGAGGTACGTCTCGGGTCATTCACGCCGGCATGGACAATGACGGAGTCATATTTGTACTTGCTTTGGAGTGACCTGAGTGCGTGTGTTGTGGCGGATCCTAGCTCCCGATAAGCAGCTCACCGTTACACTCTCCTTGTTCAGCCTGGTAAGTGGGAACATCAGTGTGTCTGACTATAGAGTCACCTATTACTAGTGTATCAGGCATGGTGTTTGGCCTTAAGGGCTGTGATTGTTTGACACACTGGTTTATTGACGTAGATTTTGGGTGTGTGCTTTGGGAGCCTCTGTTGTTTTGGTAAGTTTTTTGTTAGAGCCTCCGAGTATGTCTTTGCGTTATGTGTTTGGTTTGCAGTTGTGGTAGGTCTATGTGGGACTGGGTTTGGTGTGTGTGTGGTTACCTTCTCCTCCTGTCTGGTCTTGCCAGTCCTGAGTTGAGAGAGTTCAGCCTCCAGTTTGGCTATATAGTTGCATCTCTCACATGTATTTGTGTTTGTTGGGAGGAGGAGAGGGTTGTCTGTGTACATGAGACAATTGTAGCATTGTCTCAAGATTCCCAGATTAACCAGCTGAACCGGAGAGGATGCTAGTAATCTACCACTCGACATGCTAGAATATTATAAGGGAGTGCTGTGCCTTTAAAGGAAGTGGGTACTCACAGGGAAGGTGGGTGGATGTAGTGCTTACTTTAGTTAGCGAGTGCTTGCTTAGAAGAGAGGTTTAGAGAACAAGTGCTAAGCTTATAATAAAGTGATTAGACTGATTATTATAAGAGTAGAGCTTTCTTAAGGAAAAATTTGAAGAGCAGACTTGGCGGAGCCAGAAAAAGTTTAACCTACGCTACGCACAAACGCGCAAAGCCATGCAAACGCGGATTTTAAACAGGGAACTTCAAAAGAGCTAGAAATGGTCCAAAACAACCAATTACTACAAGCTCTTGTGCTGAGGTCACTCCTTCAGGGACAGATAGGCTGCTCAAGGCTCCCCACTCCCACTGGTGAGCAAAGAAACTTCCTTCTATCCAAGTAAGGCAATGGACAACGCAGGAACTACACCACAGCCCAGAATACAGCAAAGCCTGTTTACTGGTCTAAACTAGTCGAGGAGAGGCGGGAAAACAAGGATTTTTTTTTGTTTTTGAGATAGAAAGCACACAGAAAAGCAGGAAACAGTAATAAATCAGTTACACAGGCTAGCACACTTTAGTGGGCAGCCTCAACAGTTAAATTTAACAAACAAACAACTTTCGACCAATTTTCGACTAAATGAAACTTTAAGTGCAGGTAATATATAATGCAACAAACAGTTAAAAAAACACTTTAAGCTTGTTCAAGGTAAGCAAGAGAAGGTATTTCAGGTAAAAAAACAGCAAAAATACTTGAGTCAGGAAAGTAGTCGCTTTTCTCAGTTCTCTGCTGCTAGGACCACTCTGCAGGACCACGAGGAGCTGTTGCTGAGTAGTATAGCCAGAAATAAATGCTCAGAGGCGGATTTTAAACAGGGAACTTCAAAAGAGCTAGAAATGGTCCAAAACAACCAATTACTAGATGCTCCATTACAGCATGATACCTTGTTTGGTGTTAAAGCAGAAGAGGTGTTAAAGAAAATGGAGGACAAAGCTAAATCTATGCAAACGGTTAAGGATTTCTTACAGGTACAGCCTCCAAGATTTAGCAGACACTGGCCTACAAAGAATTGGTCCTTTTCAGCGTCAGACAGACCACAAAGGGTCAGATACAGATGCCCAAGAGGCAGATCCCAGCCCCAAGGTTCATACAGGTCTAAACAATGGGGTGCTTCTACCTCCAAAAGTGGAGAAGACAAATCACAGCCATACAGGAAACAGTCCCAATGACTTCCCCCTGCCTGCATCAAGCACTTAACTTCTGGCAGCACCTTTAGGGGGAAAACTAGCACTTTTTTCTCAAAATTGACACATAACCCAGGACAAATGGGTCCTAGACATGGTGTCACAAGGCTACAAGTTTCACTTCCATACCCTGCCAAGGACAAACGGTTGGCCAGACCTGCCAAAACATCAGTGGGCAGAGGCACAAAAGCAAGTCTCATCCCTCATGGACATGAGGGCCATTCAGCAAGTACCAGAGCAAGAGCAGGGACAAGGTTTTTATTCAAGACTGTTCTTGGTACCAAGAAAGGACAAGACCTGGAGACCAATATTGGACCTATCTATTCTAAACACACATTTGGATATACCAAAATTCAAAATGTTGACTCTACAGCAACTTCTTCCCATGCTGGGCAAGAAGGCTTGGCTTGTGACTTTAGACCTAAAAGACGCATACCTGCATGTCCCAATCAGACAAACATGCAGAAGATACCTCAGATTCAAAGCTGGCTCAATGCACTACCAATTCTCTGCACTGCCCTTTGGCTTATCTGCTGCACCCAGGGTCTTCACAAAGTGCCTGGCACCAGTAATTGCATTCTGCAGACAGAGGAATACAAATCTATCCTTACTTGGATGACTGCCTCATTCAAGCAGAAAGCAAGGACTGTCTACTACAGCATCTGGCGTTTGTAAAGAGATTTCTAACAGGCCTAGGGTACACAGTCAACGAAAAGAAATCAAAACTAGTACCCTCTCAAGAGATAATATTCCTGGGTGCAAGCTTAAATACAACTGCCCAGATGGCTTATCTCACGCCAGACAAAGGCAACTGACTACCTATACCTATTTCAACCTGTTGGCAACAAAGGCCCATTTATCTGCAAGAAAAATTCTGCAGGCTTTGGGCTTCATGGCATCCTGCATTCTACTAATTCCATATGCGAGACTGCATATAAGGAAACTTCAGTGGTACCTAAAAAGTGTTTGGACTCAACATTGCCACAGCCTGGAAACAATAATTACCCTCATTCCCTGCCTGCAACAGGAGTTTCGATGATGGGAGAAGGCTTGTCACCAGAACAAGGGGCAGCCATTCACTTTACCCCCAGCCAGGCAGACATTAACAACGGATGCATCAGATTATGCCTGGGGGGCACACATGTCAGGAAGATGTATTCAAGGCACATGGTCCGCAAACCAAATGCATCTACATATCAATCAAAAAGAGATGCTAGCTGTTCAGAATGCCCTGACAGCCTTCAAGGACCTACTTCATCCGGGACAACTACTAATAAAGACAGACAACACCACGGTCATGTGGTATATAAACAAGCAGGTAGGCACTCATTCTTAACCCCTTTGCAGACTAGCCATGACTTTGTGGGACACAGCATTGACTTACCAAGTACATCTACAGGCGCAATTCCTGCCAGGAAAGATAAATACTCTGGCAGATGAACTAAGCAGAAACCTCATGGATCCCCATGAGTGGAAATTGGATCCACAAGTCTTCAGCATGATAGCAAGGAAATGGGGATGCCCGGATATAGATCTATTTGCCTCTCCTCACAACTACCAATTAAAAAGATTCTGCACAAGGACTTATCACGGACAAGCATGGAAAGTGGATGCCCTATCTTTCAGCTGGAAAAGCTTAGCAGTGTATGCCTTTCCTCCACTGCCTCTCCTCCTCAGGGTACTCCTAAAGGTCAGACAAGAGAAGCCAAAGATGATACTGATTGCCCCAGACTGGCCCCGCCAGTACTGGTATCCAATCTGTCTCAATGCCCGGCTTGGACCTTGCTTCAAATACCTCATCTACTATCCCAACAAAACAATCAGATCCTGCACAGCCAACTAAAGACCTTAAATCTGGCAGCATGGCGGATAATGTAGTCATACAAAACGCGCCTCTCACTAAAGCTGTGATGGATGTCATTTTGGAGGCCAGAAGGCCTAGTACCAGAAAATCTTACGCTGGAAAATGAAGAGATTCTGTGCTTGGAACTAGGCACAAGGAATTGACACAGCTGTACCAAATAGTCCTCAGATTTTGCAATACTTAACTGAGATGCTGGACAAAAGCCTATCCTTTTCATCAATTAAAATTCATGCCTCTGCCATTTCAGCTCATTACAGTACAGAGCCACCAATCTTTTCTCATCCTTTAAGGCAGTACCTCAAACGAGCCAAAAACTTAAGGCCTCCAAGGAGATCACCAGTACCTGCATGGAACCTCAATTATGTCTTGGAAAAACTCTCCCTGCCCTCCTTTTGAGCCAGCTGCTACAGCTGATATAAAGTTTTTATCTTGGAAAACAGCTCTGCTCCTAGCAATAACCTCTGCAAGACGAGTCTCAGAGTTACAGGCACTCGTGGCTGTGGAACCTTTTATAATTTTTTTATCCAGACAGGGTTTCTCTGAGGACAAACCCGACATTTATGCCTAAGGTAGTGTCCACTGTGGCCCTTAACCAAACTATTCATCTGCCTACTTTTTATCCAAACCCACAGAATAAGGAGGAGAGAATTCTGCATTCTTTGGACATGCACAGACGGCTACGCTTCTACTTGAACAGAACCAAAGCTTTCAGAAAGAGAGAGCAACTACTAGTGGCATATGCTGCAGGATCACAAGGAAAGGCTATCTTAAAGTAGATCATTTTAAAGTGGATAGGCCACTGCATTCGTTTCTTTTATTCACAACATGGCAAGCCAGTGCCTAAGGGCATTAGGCCACATTCAACCAGAGCAGCAGCCACGTCAGCAGCCTTCCTCAGGGAAGTACCAACCAAAGACATTTTAGAGGCTGCTACCTGGAGTTCAGTGCACACCTTTACAAAGCACTATCATTTACCACTCTACTCAAAATCCAGGGCAGGCTTTGCCAATGCAGTTCTGCAGGGCCTCATAGCCGCTCCTAATGCTGTTTAGCTCCAGCCTCCCAACCATAGCTTTGGGATTCAACTCCAGTGTAATGACTGCAACAGTGAAACACGAAGAACATAGTACAGTTGTGTACACTTACCATAAATGTAGATGTTCAAGTGTATTCACTGTTGCAGTCCAGGTTACCCACCCACCATCTCCCATATCTTTGCTGGAACTTATCTGCACTTCTCTAATCTATACAACCTATGTGGTGTATTTGCTTGTAGATGAAGGTATACTATATTTTGGTGCATGCATGTTTTATTGGCATATTTTTAGCCTACCCTTTTGGGGGCACGTGACATCTGGGGCAAGAAAAACTTTGTCCCTGCTCTTGCTCTGGTATGAACCTTGGGGCTGGGATCTGCCTCTTGTATCTGACCCTTTGTGATCTGTCTGACACTGAAAAGGACCAGTTCTTTGTAGGCCAGTGTCTGCTAAATCTTGGAGGCTGTACCTGTAAGAAATCCTTAACCGTTTGCATAGATTTAGCTTTGTCCTCCATTTTCTTTAACACCTCTTCTGCTTTAACACCAAACAAGGTATCATGCTGTAATGGAGCATCTAATAATTTTGCTTTGACATTATCAGGCAGATTTTGTTCCTTTAACCAAGCATGCCTCCTGATGACAGAACCCGTAACAGCGGCCCTGCAGGAGGCCTCCAAAGAATCAAAACCACACTGCAAAGTATGCTTTCCAACTTGTTCAGCTGCATGCAATAAATCCTGCATTTCTTTGTTTTCTGCACATTCAGAATTTATCAACATTTTCTGTTTAAGCAGTGACACAATATATTGCTGATATTTGAGCATATGAAACTGACAATTTAAAGCCCTTATAGCCAAGGTAGCAGAAGTGTAAATCTTTTTTCCCCATCTGTCCATTGCCCTAGAATCCCTGTCAGAAGGGGTAGGGTTTTTTGCAGCGGAGGCCTTGACCCGTTTGGGACCCTGAGAGAGAGTTTCTGGGTCAGCAGCAGGGTGTTTGATAAGGAATTTATGAGAGTCAGGAACCCTGTAGTACTTGTCCGGCTTAACAGGAGCTGGAGGTAAGGAGTCAGGGGTCAGACTGGACTCTGAAAATACATCATCTACAATGTCTAACAGGTGGAATAGCTAGGGGCCTGTGTTGTGGTAGTAAAAGGAAGTCTCTGAGCCTTTTCTTAGATTCTGAAAAATGTTGGCTCTCCCAGTGGAAATGTTCCCTCATGGTATGCAAGGTTTCCCCAATTGAGTAATCCTCAGGAGGAGAGGCTGAAGGGATAGATTCTTCAGCATCAGAATCCTCATAGGGAGGAAGAGAGTATTCCTGATCAGAAGAGGAATCAGATGAAATGGAAACCTGATCTGAAGATTCATATTCTCTCTCTTGCCTAGGCCTTTTATCAGGTGGGGGATGGGAACCCCTGATCAAAGTAATTATGTCTTAGGCCATTTTGAGCATCTGGTTTTTGGGCATGGAGGCCTGTCCATAAGGCTGTACTTGTTTCTTTGTCTTTAAAGGTGCTTTAGTCTTTGCCTTTGAAGCTGAAGTCGTTTTAATGTATAATTGAGTGTGTCTGAAAACGCCCTCAGAAGCAGATACCTGCTCAGCGGCTCCGGACCCATCTGAGGAAATAGTTTCCAAAGCTCCAATACCTTGAGCTTCCAGTGGCCTAGTCGACTCCACGTGGGAGTCTGTAGCGGCCTGCGGGTCTAAAGTAGTGGACATCAGGGGCTGCGAAGATGCCTCACTTGAGAACCGGCGACTGGCTTAGAAGAAGCCTCGCCATCGGCTTTGGACCTCGGATGCCTGTCCTTTTCTTTTTCTTTGCGTTTCTTGTGAATTCCGGTAGTCGGATGGCTATCCGACGACATCGTATAATTAAATCTTCTGCCAAAATAGTGTAATGCAAAATCGTACCGACGCTTAATAGTGCGTTGGTTAAATCTAGCACAAAACCGACAACTAGCAACGTCGTGGTCGGGGCCTAGGCAAGGAATACAGTAAGAATGAAAGTTCTTATGAGGTATTTGCTTCCCACAAAAAAATACAATTATTAACTTTTTCTGACATTGGTCTGGAGCAAGATAAAAGTTTCCCCAACGGGGTACTTAGCTTTTAATGAAGACTTCGGATCTGAAATTCGAACACGAAGATCTCGGGAGTTGGACGACCGCCACTTGCGAACTGCTTATGCTTCGGGCACTGCGCGGCAAGACAGACTGAAGAAAATGGCTTCGGCTGCATCTTTTATACCCCTGGCGCACTGACGTCAGGGAAGAGGCGACAGCAACTGACGCCGGACCTAGACTTTGGAATTCAGGCCTACTGAGGGTAGCCTGCCAGCAGGATAACCCAAGTGTAATGACTGCAACAGTGAATACACTCGAACATCTACATTTATGGTAAGTGTGCACAACTGTACTTTTCTTAATTGTCTGATACTGATTGCATAAATTATAATACTTTTAAAATTTTCTGTTAGAGTGCTTTAAGTTAACACCTGAAGCTTATAGAAAAAAGTTTTGTGAGCATAAATGCAAGGCAGATGAAAGTGTGTGTGAATATATTGCTGAATTAAACACTTTAATAAATGGGTGAGTGGGTGTCAGGTCACCACTTTTGAAGGGCTGGCAGACGTTTTGGTGAGGCAGCAAGCCCTTAGCAGTTTGCCTGAGGACATGAGAGTCTGGTTGGCACATAGGGAATGCAGGACTGTAGATGAGTTTGGTGAAAAAGGGAGACCTGTACCTATGAAGTATGGCATCACTGCACAGGAATGGGATACCCTGTGCTGCTTATGGGTCTAAGGGAACAAAGTCTGCCAGTAGCAGGGGAAGCCACTAGTCCCATTAGATGTCCAGGACCAAGGGTTAAATGTTTTAAATGCAGCCAGTGGGGGCATGTAGTATATAGATGTCCATGGAGGAAAAGTGGAGAACAAAAGGTGGGAGAGCCAGTAAGTGGGAATGGCAGAATGGCAGCAGTGAGTTGTCTGAAGACAACAAGGGTACCCAAACTACAACAAGAGGTTATATCCCATCTTAGTAGATGGGAAAGAGGCCACTGCTAAGAGAGAGAGAGCCTCTGACCTAACCATTGTGAAGCCTGGAGTGATTAAAGAGGAACACTACTTGTTTGGGCAGTCTACTCCAGTCAGAGCTTTAGGAGGGACTCCATTCCAAATACCTTTGGCTAGAGTACACCTTGACTGGGAGGGTGGAAAAGGAAGCAAGCAAGTAGGTGTGTTTGAGGATATTCCTGCAGCTGTCATAATAGGGAATGATTTTGATAATGCAGTACCTTGTTTGCATGCAGTTAAAGGCAGTCAAGCTTGGAGACAAGCATGTGGGTCTGGTAGCCTGGGGGGGGGGAACCCAGACAGAGACCCATGACTGGTGTGGTGACTACTTAAGGGAGAGAGCTACCCTGTAACAGTGAGACTGAAGGCGAGCCACAGCTGGTTGTGGGTGCTGATATTCCCTTGGACAGAGTGACTGCAAGTGCAGAGGTGAGTAGTAGTGCCCAGGCTGAGAGTGAGGCACTGCTGTGAGAGAATACCACACTTCCTTTGGCAGGGGAGATGGGAAGGGTTACAAAGAGAGAGTTGAGACAGGCTAAGCTCTCAGGCTCTACATTACAAGGCCTGAGGGAGGTAGCTAGTGAGGCACCTGATTCTCAAGGGAAGGGGGAATCTGCATACTGGGACAAAGGGTTACTGTATAGAGAGTGGACCCCTGAGGGGAAGGCTAGAGGATGACAATACAGCAGTTGTTAGTGCCCAGAGCCTACTGTCTGGCACTTCTAACCATATCCCTTGATATTCCCTTTGCAGGTTATATGGGCATAAAGCATACCAAGAGACGTATTATACAGAAGTTTTATTGGCCTGGGATTTCGAGAGATGTAAGAGTACTGCAGTACCTGTGAGCACTACCAAAAGGTAGGCAAGGCAGGAGACTAGGTGAAAGCTCCTTTAATACCATTGCCTGTGATTGAGGAGCCATTTCAGAGGTTAAATATGGATATTGTGGGGCTTGTGAGTATACCAAGTTCCACAGGGAAAAATATATATCGTAGTGGTAGTAGATTACGCTACCAGATACCCTGAAGCAGTAGCCCTATCTTCCATTGAGGCAGAAAAGGTGGCAAATGCTTTGTTACAGATTTTCAGCAGGGTAGGTTTCCCAAAAGAAATACTGACTGACAGAGGGACCAGTTTAATGTCAGACCTAATAACAAAAGACTGGCAAAACCTGAAATCTTGACAGAAACCAAAACCAAAGAACCAAAATTGTCTAGTGCAGATTGTCTAGTGCAGAGACCAAACCAGGAACCTTAGCGTAATAAGCTTTTTATTGCCACTTTTGTAAAAACTGTTTCAGAAATACAAAACAGTAGAACCACATAACATTTATACACATATTTAACTAATAAAATCCATCAAACAGTTAAACAATTTGACAAGTTTTATCAACTGTTTAAAAAAATAGTTCTTAGAGCTTTTTACTTTACGTTCCTTCAAGAAACACTTGAAATTAATGGTGTCATTTAAAACTGGATGCACATTAGCTCTTAACCTAAGTTGCCATTTCACCTCCCTCTTTTCAGCTTGATTTTTATAATCTCCCCCTCTACAATCCTCTGGGACATGTTAGAGCACCCCAAAATTAAATTTCTTAAAATTACTACATATTATAGAGTGCCTATAAAGTGCATTATTTTTGTCCATAGTTTTCAAGGCATACAAATGTTCCCTACTCCTTTTACAAAAATGCTTTGTCATTCCAACATAAAAAGAAGTACACCCAGAACACAGGGCAATATATATTACCTGCACATTGTTACAACAGTACTTTCCGTGAAGCTTAATAGTGTATGGTAAATGCTGTAGACTGATGTTTGGAACCTCATAAATGAATCTACAAACATTGCATCCATGACATTTTATAGGTCCCCAAAGCTTTATTGCTGACGGGGGGCAATTTTGTTCTTGCCATTGTTTTCTAACATGGACTTGAAACATTTTCCTTTTTTGTAAACAAATTTAGGGCTTTCACCCAAGACAGGTCCTAGATCTTGACTGCCTGAAACAATTCTCCACTTGTTCTGTACAATCCTCCTTATACTGCGACTATCTGATGTCATCTCTAGACAATAAAAAGGAACATTACAGCATTTACCAGCAATATTCATGCCAAAATCTTTTTGAATCTTAAAACCTGCTTTGAGAAGAGGCATACAATTAAAATTTCTTTTACTAATTATTTCCTTTGCTGAAGTTTCAATAACCTCACTTGGAACGCCCTATCTTTAAATAATGAAGTGATAAATTTGACTTCCCATAAGAAGTCTTCATCTTTACTAGCTGCGTGAAGCACGAATAAACTGCCCTCTTGGGAAGTTCTTTTTCATGAACGCAATTAAAAGCTTATTACGTCCTGGTTTCGTCTGTGCACTACTTGACAGTTTTGGTTCTTTGTCAGACCTGTTGGCCTGTCTGTGGAAGCACTGTGTGGCGAAGAACCTAAAGACCACCCCCTACCATCCCCAGACTAACTGTCTTGTCGAGAGGTTAAACTGTATGCTAAAGACCATGCTGCAGGCATTTACAGACCAGTTTAAGAGGGAGTGGGACAAATATTTGCCCAGTCTGTTTGCTTACAGAGAAGTACCCCAGTAATCCACAGGTTTTCCCCCCTGTGAGTTGCTGTGTATAGGCATATAGGGTGAGGGGACCTCTAGATTTGATTTGTGATGAGTAGGCGGGTGTTTGAATCCCACAAGGAGTCTGTTGTGGCATATGCCCTAAATTTCTGGACAAGGGTCAGGGAACTCCTATGCTTGGCCCAGGAGAACCTGGCAGAAGCCCAGCAGAAGAAAAAGGTCTGGTACGACAGGAATGCTCGAGCTAGAGTATATGCTGTAGGGAAACAGGTTATGGTTCTCATTCCTGTCACACGCAGCAAGCTGCAGGCAGCTTGGGAGGACCCTTCAAAGTGGTAAGGAGGGTGAGTGATGTTATCTATATGGTATAACTGCTATGCAGGAGACGGAGACATAAATTGTTCCATGTTAACATGCTGAAACCTTGCCATGATAGAGAGGACCTGGTGCTAAGTGTTTGCAGTACAAGGCAGGAGGAGTCAGAGGGGGATCTATGGCTACAAGTAGCCAGCCAGCCAAATCCCAAATTACTATGGTGGAGCCTATGGTTGCAGGCATATGATAGGACATTGCAACACTGCACTGGGGTCAGCAGTGGCAAGGCAGCTGGAATCTCAACACAGGGAATGGGGTAAGGTATTCCCAGATAGGCTCAACCCTCTCAAGCAACATTTCTCAAGGGTCACTTGAAAAACTAGCTTGAGTCTTTGGGGGGGATACTGCCAGCCCAGCTATCTGGAGTTTTGTAAATAATTGTCATTTGTGAATATCAACTTGATTCATATGCTTGTGTTACAAATGTATTGGAACTGTATGTTGTGTATGTCAAACTGCTGGTACAGAAGTATATGTTGAACAGGGTTTGTACAGTACTGAGCTTAAAGATGTGTCCACAGTGTACCCTGCTGGATTAGAGCAGAAATGTATATACACTGTTGTAACTGTTTAGATGTATGTATTTTAATAATGGAAACTGGAACATAGGAGGCTAATTTCAGAAAAATAGCTGAAAATTTAAATTACTTTGACAGCCAGAGACAGTATGTCTATAGTAGGGAGCTCTCTGTGTTATCTTGAAAGAGAAATAATTACTAAGCTTGAGATGTGAAAGTGTATTGTTTTATGACTTCCAGGATCTGCCTTAGATCTAAGAAGGGCTCTTGTTTATATATTTTCACAGGTAGATGCTAAATGCTGTTGTTTTTGAGCCTGGGAACTGAAGTCATATGACACGAAATGTCATTCTGCAAGTATCCCAGCAATAGTAATATGGATATTAATTTAAGAACTCACTGAGAGAGAGTGAGCATTTTGTCTTTGACCTGACAAGAACATCCACTCACCACAACTGCCTCCTTGCTCTGTAAGTAAGTTAACTATGGTGCAGTAATTTCTCTTCGATATAGTCAGGAATATAGTGAAGTATAGCTTAGATGTTTTCTTTCTTTATTTGACACTGACCTGCAATGTTGTTTTACATATTTCCTGTGATTTTGAACTCTGATGTAACTGTGATTATTTACAGAGTATTTCCTTGTTTTTTTATTATATATAATTAGACATACTTAAACGTTCATTGCGGCCGATATTTGTGAGACACATTTAAATTCTAAGAGTATGTGCATACTTATTTAGTGCCACTGTGGGCCACTCCTAATAGTCTTGCTCTTGGTCAGACTACCATTTGATAGTAACATTATACAGTAAGATTGGACACCCTTTGTTAAGGGCCTTAAGTAGCTGATAAGGATGTAGCTGGTGGCAGTAATAACTACCTTATAGTCTGGACAGAAGGGGGCATAGCTAGTAAACCTGTGCCAGCCTTTCCCATGTGTGTCAGCCACTTGAGCAGGGAAACGAAGCACTGGCTGGACAGAGAGGGTGCTGTAGTTCTTGGCTTGGCCACTCAGCAGAGATCTCAACTCGATAGCTGTGCCAGTGGGGAGTCTTATTGGGGATCTGGAGAAAAAGGGAGAAACCAGCCTTGGGCTCATAGCCGGCCTTAGGCATAGGCCAACTAGGCGGTCGCCTAGGGCGCTGTTCTAGTAGGGGCGCTTTTCCTGTATTTATTTGGTGTAGGTAGACCAGAATGGGGGCACCGGGTGGTGTGATGGGGGCGCCGTGGAGCCCTTTTGCCTAGGGCACCAGTTGACCTAAGGCCGAGACTGTAGTCTCCATGTGCTTTTAAGGGAAATTGCACTTGGTGGTCTTCTCCCATAAACAAACTCTACAACAGAAGAAAGAAACTGTTGCAAAAAAAGAGTAAAATCCCACGATTGGAGGAACTCCCTGGTCAGCCTCGGTAAGAAGATGAGATCCCTCATAAAATCTTCCAAAGCTAGTTATGAAAATAAAATTGCCACTGATTCTAAAGACAACCACAAAGCATTCTATAGCTATGTCAAAAATCTCAATGGCAACACTCAGATCTGCTCGGAGTTACAGCACAATGACACTAAATATACAGAACCAGCTGATATCGCCAACATCCTGGCAGATAGGTTCAATACTAACTTTACCCCCCCCCTCACTCCCTAAAGGGCCCATCTTTATACTGGAAGAATGCAAAGTTCCTGTAATCACGGCTGCATAGGTGAAAACCTCACTCTCCAAAGCCAAGAACACAGCATCTATGGGACCTGACAACATCCCAGGCTGCCTTCGACATGAACTACAGAATGAACTGGCACCCCACCTAAATACAATGTTCAATCATAGCCTCACCTCAGGCTTTGTGCCCATTGAATGGCGCAACGCGACAGTTATCCCACTCAACAAAGGGGGGGGCCACAACAGATCCCAGAAACTACCACCCCATTAGCCTGACGAGACTAACTTTACCCCCCCTCACTCCCTAAAGGGCCCATCTTTATACTGGAAGAATGCAAAGTTCCTGTAATCACGGCTGCACAGGTGAAAACCTCACTCTCCAAAGCCAAGAACACAGCATCTATGGGACCTGACAACATCCCAGGCTGCCTTCGACATGAACTACAGAATGAACTGGCACCCCACCTAAATACAATGTTCAATCATAGCCTCACCTCAGGCTTTGTGCCCATTTAATGGCGCAACGCGACAGTTATCCCACTCAACAAAGTGGGGGCCACAACAGATCCCAGAAACTACCACCCCATTAGCCTGACGAGACTCGTCTGCAAGGCCATGGAATGTATCATCATGGAACTCATAAACAAAGACATTGAAGATCTCCAAACTCAGGACCCCACACAGTTTGGGTTTGTAAAAGGCAGAATCATGTCTCCTAAACCTGATAGACTTCTTTGAAGTAGTCACCAAAGCCATAGATGAGGGTAAGGTGGTTCACAAAGCGTATCTAGATCTCGCCAAGGTGTTCAACACCATCCCCCACTCTGGAATTATAGATAAACGCACTAAACTAGGTATAAATCCCTATGTCACAAGATGGGTTGCCAACTGGCTTACTGACAGAACCCACACAGTGAAAGTAACAGACTCCAAATCAGACTTCGGACCAGTGACAAGTGGAGTACACAGGGTTCAGTCCTGGGTCCTCTCCTGTTTGGTATCTACTTCTCTGAAGTACAGGCTAACACAGAAGGTCTTTGGCTAACTAAATTTGCAGATGACTGCAAACTAGGAGCCAAAATCGAAACTCCTAACGATGTGGACATCCTACAAAAGGGCCTCACTGAGACAGATGCCTGGTGTCAAAGACATGGTCTCAAGCTCAATGCCAAAAAGTGCATTGTCATCCCCTTTGGTAAAAACTCTGTACTCATGAACTACCACATAGGCGGTAGTCTACTTAACACCGAAAGTGTGATAAGAGACCTTGGGACACAGGTGGACAGTAGTCTCTCCTTTGCTAATCACATCGCCACAGTGGTCAGGAAATCCTTCTACGTGGCACACCTTGTCACAAAAGGTTTCTCATCCAGAAAAAAAGAGGTCATTGTTCCGCTCTACTCATCACTCATTAGACCCATTATAGAGTACAACGCCCCTTTTGGTATGTACCTCACAAGACATCTACAACACCTGGAAAGGCCGTAAAAATACCTCACAAAGAAGATTACTGGCCTCAAACAGATGCCTTACGCAGACCGTCTCAAAAAACTCCAGCTTTACTCCGTTCCATATCGCCTACTCAGAGGCGACCTCTGCCTAACATACAAAGCTATGTCAAACCCAGAGCTGTTGGACATGCTCCACTTAAAGAAATCCCAATCCCTCCGAGCTACACACTCTAGGGACCTAAACCTTGTCACCATAATAAACGGAACGTGCTGGAGGGATAGATTCCTGTCCCAGAGACTTCCCATACTCTGGAACAGACTACCTATCTATGTCAGACAGAGCTCCTCATTAGCACTCTTCAAGAAAAATCTTGATGATTGAATGGGAAATGGGAAATTCACCCCGGGGATCACTTCTGTGGTTCTGCTTGACAGGGGCACAGGAAAATAATTTTCTTGGGTGGTGAAATCCAGGGTACCTTTTTGGCTAGGCTTGTATAGGCCTTAGGGCCAATAGCCTAGTACCTACCTATGATAAGATGAAGTATTTAGGAGTGTTGCTTAGAAGGCTTCTGTTTTGGTAGTTGAAGATATGTGGGAAGAGACTAAACCGAAGATAATACAAAAACTTAGAAAACTGGAAGCTCTTCTGTGTGGAAAGCAAGATAAAAGCAATGAAATGTTTAGTCCCTTTAATGTTTTATATGGATTAAGCATATTTTCCTCAACTAGAGGAAAATTTGCAGACAGTAATTAAGAGTTGAAGGAATTTGTCTGTTGGGGAAGAGGGCAAGAATTAAGTAGAATAGGTTGATCCTTCCAATAAAACTAAGTGATTTAGGATTATCAGATATGAAGGGATATTTTAGAGCTACATGGTTAAGTCTCATAGACATAACACATGCAGAAGGTTGTAAGTCAAAATGGAAAGGGATGATGATGAAGCAGGGGAAATTCAAGAAGTAAAGCGCGTATGATTTTGCATGCAGATCCTTAAGTAGAATAACATAACCATACAGAATATTATATTCATAAAGTAGCAGAAAGTATTCTAAGAAATAAGCCAGTATGAGAATACAGCAAGGAGATTTTGTCAGTAAGGATGACTCCAAGTAGGGGTACAGAAAATAGTTTGGGGGGGGGCTGGAATTTACTGGAGAAAACTGGCAAAGGAACCATGGTATTGGGACCAAATAACTAGAGAGCAAGAGATAATAGAATGGGATGAGGCAAAGAAGGCGTTTGGATTGCAGGCTAGAGACTGCCTTCCCTACCAGGGTTTGATATCCGAGTATAGGCAGAGAAAGGGATAGGGTGGTATTAAGTGAATGACCTGCTCTGGTGGGAGATTTTAGTCAAATCTAGAGTCAAAGCTGCTGTTAAGACCAATAATTAGTATGGCATAAAAATAATGCATGATAACTACAAGAATCAGAGGATGTTAGAAAAGTTTGAGAAGAGACTGGAAAAGCAATTACAAGAGAGCAATGGGAGATCATATGTGTGGCTCCCAAGTATGCAACAAAGTCCAGAAGGTTTAGGATCTTTGCTTGGAAGTGTTTGCATAAGTATTTTTAAACCCCAAGCAGACTTCATAGAATTTTTCCTCTGGTAAATGGCAAACATTGGACGTGTGATGGGAAGAAAGGGGTAACTGGGAATCTGATTTAGGGGTGTAATGAGTTGGCAGATTTTAAAAATTCCATGCAAAGTACTATGTCACAAATGTGTAAGCAAATGGTTGTAACTAAGGATGTGGCTTTTTTGAGCCGGGACCCAGGATCCGAACTGATTTAGACATTGTAAGGCCTTGTTTGTTTGTGTCTTTCGGCTTTTCCCGGTTAGGGGTCACCACAGCGGAACTCCGGTCCACTGTAAGGCCTTATTGAGCTAATCATGTTGGATGCCAAAAAAAAGCAATTACTAAAAAATGAAAATCATGGTCTAAACCAACTGTATTTGAAGTAATGAATATTATAACTGTAGCCATTTGGTCCCCAGCTGATGACCTACTGCTAACCTCTGATAGTGACCTTCTTATAGGTGCCCTATTTGTAGACCGGACAAAGGCATTTGACCTCATTGACCACTGTCTTCGAAACAAACTGAAATTAGTCCAGATGCCATGCCCTGGTGTAAAAACTTTCTCACTGATTGGGACTTCAGAGATAAAATAGGATCCTCCAAATCAGAATCTGCACCCATTAACAAAGGTGTGCCAGAAGCGTACAATCTTGCCCCCCCCCACTTCTCCATATTCATAAACTTTTTTGTGACCTCCCCCATTTTCCAGTTATCCTCTATCGTTATGACGTGGTAATTTACCAAGTCATTTCAATCTCACCCCAACATTCACTGCCATTTCCAGTCAGACTTGCATGACCTCCACCAGTGGCTCATAAACTGGGTCTTTGTTTACTGATTAAATGCTACTTTGCTCAAATAGCTGTCCGACAACATACCATTGATCGTCTGTTTTAACTCATTCACTCCGGAGCAGCTCAGGAAAAGCTGCCTGCGTAATTCCACCATAGAAACAACAGTGCAGCCTGAGCTCATTTTCAGAAAATCCATTTGTAATACCATACAGAAAACAAATGTTCATAACTCTTTAACTATAAGAGCTAGACTAAAAATGTAAACACAAAAGTTGTTCAGCAGACACTGACCTTTCCAGCAGTGTAAATGTTGATAGTGTATATCAAAGTCATTATTAAATATTTGTCAAGGAATGCTGATATTGTGCATATTTTTACCTTTTTGGAAAAACAAAGCATAATATCTTGGTCAATGTACCATGCAGACCCATACAATTTCAATGTAATTTGTTAGTATGAATGTCAGCTTTAAAATGATACCTTAACCATTACTGTGATGTTCCATTCTTGAGATATTCACAGAAATATGATTAATATATTATTTTTCATAATTGATAAATAAACTAAGCATAATATCTCATCACCTGTAACAGACAGAGCCTACATATCAGTGTAGAAGTTGTGCATCTGAATGTCGGCTTCAAAGTGATGCATCATTTGTGTGATCATCATGCTCCCTTGCAAAGATATGGGCATAATAATGAAAAGTATTGTAAATGTATAATTTTCATAATTGTACAAGACTAAACAAACTGTGATAGCTCTACATGTGTAGAGTGCACAGACACAGTTCTTTTACCTTGTTGTAAGGAGTAACACTGTCTTCAAAATGAGGTATTACTTGGCACACTGACATGATCCCTTGCAAAGTTATTTACCAAAATATGAAAAAAAAATCATAATTTTCATATCCTACTTCCAAACAAACTTTGATTTCTGCATATGTGTCCAACATACAGGCACAATTCTTTTACCATGTTGGAACCAGCAATACGGTCTTCAAATTGATGTATTACTTGGAACATTCAGAGGCTCCCTTGCAAAGTTATCTAACAAAATATGAAAAAATCATAATTTCCATAACCTAAGTCCGAAACAAACTTTGATATCTGCACATGAGTACAACATACAGGCACCATTATTTCCCCATGTTAGAACTATCAATACTGTCTTCACAATGAGGTATTACTTGGCACACTGACATGCTCCCTTGTAAAGTTATTTACCAAAATATGAAAAAAATCATAATTTTCATAACCCATGTCCGAAACAAACTTTGATATCTGCATATGAGTACAACATACAGACACCATTCTTTTACCATGATAGAACTATCAATACTGTTTTCAAAATGAGGTATTACTGAGCACATTTAGATGCACCCTTGCAAAGTTATTTACCAAAATATGAAAAAAATCATAATTTACATAACCCAAGTCCTAAACAAACTTTGATATCTGCACGTGTCCAACATACAGGCACAATTCTTGCACCATGTTGGAACCAGCAATACTGTCTTCAAAATGAGGTATTACTTGGCACATTCAGATGCTCCCTTGCAAAGTTATTTACCAAAATATGAAAAAATCATAATTTCCATAACCTAAGTCCGAAACAAACTTTGATATCTGCATATGAGTACAACATACAGGCACCATTCTTTTCCCATGTTAGAACTATCAATACTGTCTTCACAATGAGGTATTACTTGGCACATTCAGATGCTCCCTTCTAAAGTTATTTACCAAAATATGAATAAAAAATCATAATTTTCATAACCCATGTCCAAAACAAACTTTGATATCTGCATATGAGTACAACATACAGGCACCATTCTTTTACCAAGTTAGAACTATCAATACTGTCTTCAAAATGAGCTATTACTTGGCACACTGACATGCTCCCTTGTAACGTTATTTACCAAATTATGAAAAAATCATAATTTCCATAACCTAAATCCTAAGAAAACTGATATATGCACATGTGTACAGCATTCAGAAGCAGTTGTTTTACCATGTAGACACATATGATTGTAATTATACACATTCTTGGTGTAGCCAACATACTGCTGAATGGGTACATGTAAAGAGAAAAAGCAAGGTAAGGACCACCACTCCACTAATGAACCCAGGACAGGCATGGGACAGTGGAAGGCAAGGCCATCTCATCTGTCCGATAGCTGTGCTGGCTACCCACTCAGACAGCCAATAACACTGCAGTCTCACAACCTCCTTCAGTGTCAGCAGTCTGCCTTACCTATGCCTTTTCTCTTTACATGTGTCCATTCAGCAATGGACCTAAGGGATCAATTTCTGTATTAGTAAGCCCTTCCTGTCATCTAAACTCTACACATGCCTGATAAAAGCAGACTAAAAAAGAAGTATTGCAGAATGGTCACTGACATATTAGATTGTACGTGGTAGGACTGTCCTAAAACAGTTGTTCTTTCTCAACATCCTCACCAGCTCCTTACCACTGTTATTTGCCAAACTCAGATAAATATATTTTACACAACACATTTCATAATAGAGTTTTACTTACTATACTGGCCCTACTTGGTCATGGGCGTTTTCCATTATTCTCATGAGCTGCATGTTACCAATCCTGCATAGCTCTCTGCACGCAATGCCCTCCTCAATTAGGTGAACGCCATCCCTTATGAACAAGTGAACGTCTTCTGCCCAACTACTGGGTATAAGCAGAAGTACAGTAATACAAGTAGAAATGTCAAACGTATCTGCTTCATCCATGTTAGAATTAGTGACAAAAGTAATAATTCCAGTTATTGCATCTGACCGTCACTCTGGTTAGAATAAGACCCATCAGTTTTCCTCAATGCAGTATGTGCATATTGTTAACAGATAATAAAATTTTCTTGAAAGCTGGATACATAAACAAAAAATTATAATAACAACTTGGCTGGTAACTGACAAGGGGGCACAGAAAGGGCACATGTAAATCCCCTCTAAATGAATTGCAAACAATGTATGCACAGAAAGGGCACATGTAACCCCCCTCTAAAGGAACTACAGACAATGTATGCAGCAGATGCATCACCCTATCTCCCAAGAGAGGCCACTGTCATCTTGATATTCATGTGTACATGTATATATGTGCAAGTGCATTATGTACATACATATATATCAATATACACACATATATGCACAGACATTTTATATATATATATATATATATATATATATATATATATATATATATATATATATATATATATATATATATAAAACATCAGGGGTTTTGGAGGCTAGCTAGTTGATGAAGAATGAGTTAGTGGCTTGCAGTGACTCCAAGTAGAGATAAACCACAATCTGGCTTGTGCATTCATCAATGTGATAACGACTTCTACTTATGTGAATAACAGTGACAGCTGCTGAGAGTTTTACCTGAAAAGTGATAATGACTCAGTGCTATATTGTAACTGCACTTATTGCTAATGTGATAATGATCTGCCTCTCATTACTGCAAAGATATGCATGCTCAGACACAGGTGATAACTGCTGAACATAACCTGTTGAGTAGGCATTCATTATAACCTTGTGCAGCTGTTATGTAACACAGACTCATTATCATCAGTAAGGGGAAGACCTGAGTAATTCAGTAAAATAGTATAATACTTAGATATTACTGAGCCCTTCCTCCCACTTCTGAAGTGCTTTGTACCTCATAAAGCATCAAAACCTCAAATATTAATGAGAAAAATAAATGTCTTGAAGTCCATAACTCAAAAAAAAAACTGTAAGAATAAACTTTTCACATAATGTAAATATTTTGAAAGAGTATTTTGCAAAAATACTGATATGGGTTCTGTTATCCATTCCGATCCCGAGAGAAAAGGTCTCATGGGAGGGTTTTCCAGACATTTATGGATCTTCAGCAACCCATATAATATTGGTCTTTTGTGGACATAGCCCATTGTTTGCTGACATACCAGACAACAGCCATATTGTCTGTCTGAATTGCAATCATCCCTAGAGGGAGACAGCCCTGGAAGGCTTGCAATGAAAGAACTGCCCTCATCTCTAGAACGTTTATGTGCAACTTGTTCGAGTGGGGACTATGTGCCTGGGGCCCCTCCTGTTTGGCATATACTTCTCAGAAGTACAGGCAAGCACAGAAGGGCTGTGGCTGACTAAGTTTGCAGACGACTGCAAACTGGGTGCTATAATAGAGTCTCTGGCCAACATGGAGATCCTCCAGAAGGGCCTAAATGAGACTGACGCATTACTGACAAAGCCATGAAAAATTCCCAAAATATAACATAGCTCCATGCTGGTAGTAATCAAGTAAGAACCTTTATCTCACTCAAACAACTACTGCGTATAATCAGAAATGCAATAAGCCTAGACAAAATCTCAACCTTATGTGGCGTATAATAACACAAAACTTCAAAAGGCCGAAATATTGTCCAATATATCTGGTTGAGCAATGCCAGCATTCTGAAAACAAACAGGCAGACCTGCATTTAATTACAAATAATCAGATTTTGGCACCCAAAAAGGTAGCAAGCCACTTTGTTTTCACTAATTGTTAATACTACCATTGCACTACTATAGGCCATAGGAGCATTGTATAACTGCTAGACTCACCCTTCACATTCTACTCGTGCACAGAATAAAATGTCAAAGAGGTCACTGCACAACTCAAGCACATACAACTCAAATGCATCTTGTACCCAACATATAAGTGTATTACTACTAACACCACCCAAACTTGAATAGATGCTCCAAAAAAGTCACTCTTAGTAACTTCTAGAACAACACTCCACATACTGTAAAGACATTACTTTAGACAAATACCACACCCATCAATGTACCCTTTTGAGCTCCCACTATTCATTTATCTATTGTTAAAGCCCTGTCAAACTAAAACTACTCCGAGGACAAATTAAGTCTACTAAAGCCAAGTTTGAGTTCAAGTTTGGCCTCCCAGGCCAAGGACAACCACAAATGTACCAGGCATATCCAACAATTGAACGCGTTCACAGAGGTACCTCACTAAAAGACTATCCAGGAATGCCTCCTAAATATCCTGAAATATGACATGTCAGGGTCACTGGTGTAACTATTCAACCATAACATCTGCACAGGCTTCATGCCATAAGAATGGTTGACTGCAACAGTTTTGCTCTGCCCAAGGGCACTCCATCAATGGATCTTGTTACGCATACAAACCCATTACTCTTACAATCTGATATGCAAAGTCATGGAAATTATTACAAATAACACAGGAAACTGTCATACACTTGACCAGCCCAGTTTGTTTTCCTCAAAGGTAGGCGTCGTACTGAACCTGCTGGTCTTTTTTGAGACAATCGGTAAGGACATGAATAAGAGTAAAACAGTGCATACCGCCTTGCTTGACTTAGCTGCAGCATTTGACACTAGTCCTAATGTTGCCATTGTAAACAAGCTCATAGAATTAGGCATAAACACCTAATTAACTTGCTGGATAGTCAGCTGGCTCACAGACAGGCCCCAGGAAGGTAGGACTGGAGAGACCCTTTCTACAAAGAGGCTGGTCATCAGTGATGCATAGACCAGAAATGCATAATAGAATGAGTGTGCAACAACACCAAAAGGAAACATCTCACCAGACAACAACACCAAAAGGAAACATCTCACCAGTGACCCCTTCTGCAGTCTAAATCTAAATGCATGACAGTGTCAAGCTACTAGCCAATCATTCTGTTCCAGCCTCAGAGCCTTAGGTTTAAAAGTGCCTAAGCTCAGCATGTAATCAGCTTGCTTATACTGCAATTGTTTGTTTCAAGTAATATGGATATAAAATGTTATAAAATGCTAGCCTTAGTTGAATCGTCCCTGATGCTGTCCTAATTCCCTATTGGTTTCACAAATGTAGACTGCAAAGGGACCAATTAAATTTTTCCTCACAGCCAAATTTCACATTAATTATTTTATTTGATCTACTTAATCACATACACAGCAGTGCCCACATACACAGCAGTGCCCATATGTAAAAGTGCCTACTGACTGAATTCCTTTAGCAAAAAGAAACAATGCTTCTGCTGAATCTACTATGTACCAAAAAAATTATGCAAGTTACATCCGGTTTTGTAAGGACTTGCCGGTTTACAAGCTAGAACAGAATAACAAGCAATTCTGTAATAAAATTTTGCAGTGATAATTATACAGCTTGTGTAGTAACAAATACAGTTCTGCTATGTTGTCTATCAAAAAATTTGTTATAATAACTATAATTAAAAAAATTTTACTAGGAACACCCAACACCTGGTCGCTTTCCCTGTAACAAAAATGGTGTGTATCACTGCCTTTGTTACGAAAGTTTGTCCTTCAGCTGCAAACTACATTTTCCATTACCAGCAATTCTTTTGAAATCTAATTATGAATGCTGAGTTGCTAAGAGTAAAAGCGTTACTGTATCTATCAATACAGGTGCCCCCTTTGCATAGAAGTAGTAAATCATCAGTAAAAAAAAAAAAACAATACATTACATATTTCTTTAAAAAATGTGAAGCAAATGTAGAAGGTAACACCACTGGAAACATACACCTCTGTTATAAAAATCCAAAAGTCTTCTTTTTAGAAATCTTCTTTATTCAAATGTAAGCGCTTTCACGTAGTAAACACTACGCTTCTTCAGACATAAAACACAGTAAAAAAGCCCCATTCTTAAATATAAATTTTGGCGCCAAAACCAAACCAATCTGACAATTATTCACTTGGTCAATACATAATCATTGCTTAAAGGTATCAAACACAGTAAGTTAAAAACAAGTAAAACCACATTGAACTTATAAGCTTATGGACTTATTTACATGTCGTAATGATTCTTTCCATGTCCGTTAACAGCTACTATATTCTGAAGTATTATATTTGTAGAACTATTAGTTAAATGGAAGCGATGAACGCTTTTTCAATACATTATATACACAATCATGCGCATTGAGAGATCTGACAGCCCAGCTATATAGCACAAATATTCATATAGCGCTGTGACATAATGAAACAAAATCTCTTGTTATTTTGTCTGTCTGATATAGCCGATGGCAACAACTCAATTCTACATAAAAACATAGGATCATATAAGAGGTACATGGTAAGCATGGTTAACGTAGTTAGTATTTAGAGCATTGCATAAACAAACACGTGCATAACTCTGAAAACCATGTAGCTCAACCATATATTAATTAAAATGTAAGATAAACATCCATTGCCAGAAATAATAATAAAATAAAACCTTTTATAACCGACTAGATGATAATAAAAAAAAAAAAGTTATTGTAAGTAAAAGCTTGTCAGAACTACCAATACAAAGAGAGGACATCACTATACGAACACCGTGAACAGCAGCCAAAGAAAATAACCAGACAAATATTCTGTAACTGAAACAAGACCTGGTAAATGTCAGAACCACTCTTCTCATGAGACCCCAAGTCACTCGGTGAAAACGCGAAGGTGTCTACTTGTTCGTCAGTAAGATATTTATCAGCTGTGTAATTAGGGCTTGAAAATATGACTGCTGTGCATGTTTTCTGCAACCATTTTGACATCAAACTTTTATCTATATTGAGAATTAGCGGGCATTATCAGGCATTTGAACACAGCACAGCAAAACAGCGTACACTTTGTTTTTATGTGGAAGCTTGTATGCATTAGTCTTTTTTTTTTCATTTGAGAGTGCATATGTTCACAAGTTCAGAAGACAGACTGGAAAAACCGTGACCACAACAGACAAGTAAAAAGTCCAAAAGTAATCTGCTACTCCTTATTGTACAGTAAAAAGAGGAAAGCACTCACGATACATTTTACTGTTGTTTATTGTAAAGGAGTGGCGGATTACTTTTGGACTTTTCACTTGTCTGTTATGCTCAAGTTTTAGATTGTCTCAGCAGCGGAATTTACATACACAAAATAGGATCCAGCAGTCCAGCAGTTGGTAAAGTAAGGAGTGGTGGTCCTAAGCTACTTATCCATTTGCTATTTCTAAGCCTGGGAAGTATATTTTCTCTGTAATGGATGGCTGTATCCTGGTATTTGTAACAATACAATGCAGACACACTTATGCCACCATCGACTACTACGACTCTTTTTTTTCTATCAGCATGTTGTCAGTGCTCAGCTATAAAAATGGACGAAATCTATGCAATGAGACCATCTTACCCTACTGAGGATTTAGTCGGTGGTGAAATTTGGCCGCTTGGATCTCTGTTGCAGCTTTTCTGTTCAGACCATGAAAATACTACCAGAACAGCACGATAAATAGAGGGCTACAGAAGATAATTCCACAAATTCCAGAAAAAAGAAAGGGAATATCTACTGTACGACCCTCTATTTATTTGGACAGAACAGAGTGTGTTGGGGGAGGTGGAGGTGTTATGCAAGTGGTGGCTCGGAATGCAAAAATCCGATTGGCTGCCACCACTTGCTTAGCAAGAACTTTTCAAACGCTTTTTCCAAAAAAACTTCAATGTGACCTTAATGTTAAAACACACTGAATCGTAACTAGATATGATAAATTACATATTTAGTTATGATTTCAGAGTGTTTTACATTAAGTTGCACTAAAAAATTAGTAGTACACTTTCTCTCGCTTGTGGAAGCACTCTGGGGGGAATGGCTTGCAAACTGTATCTTCTCATGGCGCGCTCGGCCTTAAAGGCACAGGCGCCATGAGAAGGTACTCGGGGTGAATGAGTTAACAAACAGGCATAGCATTGAAAATTATCTTATTGAAGAGCCAAAGTTGGCCCACACAGACAACACACCACAAGGTACATATTGGAGGGCCATTCACCGAACCCTGTTCATGTGGGGGGGGCCCCCATTAATTATATATACCAACTCTGCGATTGCACTGCAGTGGGGAAAGTGCAAATTTCCTTATCCCTACCATGATGATATCTTAGTAAGAACTACATGCTGTTTTGTTTCTATGGGCCAATTATGATATTACCTTTCCCCACTGTAATGCGATGTTGGAGTTGGTATATATAATTAGCGGGGGTGCCCCCCACATGAGCAGGTATCTGTGAACGGATGTGCAGTAGATACCACGTGATGTTTTGTTTGTATGGGCCAAGTATGTCTCTTAGATATAATTTTCAATGCTGTGCCTGTTTGTTAAAATGGACGATTGATGGAACGTTGCCGATGAATAGCTGTTCGAGCAACATACCATTCCATCAGTAAACATAGAACCCATAAACTACTACTCAACCCCACCAAGGCCAAAGCTATGCTTTTTGGAATGTCTCAGAAAATTCACCAAGCACCTGACTGTTTTTGACATTCACAGTCATTCCATAGAAACAAACTTCACCTTCAAATACGTAGGACTGTGGCTTGATCAGCCACTAATTATCCATTTTCACATAGCCAGAGTGAGAGCCGAAATGCACTCCTTCCTATTCTGGACCGAAAAGATATCGTTTTTTTTTTCTATTCTGAACAGCCATTGTCAAGGGAATTCTCTTTTCTCAACTTGAATATAGGCTCCTAATTTTTGCTTCTGCTGCCAAGAAAAACATTTCCACATTCCAGACTCTCTCTAACATCATCTGTTAATTGTGAGCATCACTCTATCGCTGTAGAAAAAAAAAAGTGGCTACCCATAAAGCAAAGACCTAACCTACCTTTAGGATTCCAAATTAATAAACTACTCCATCTCCACACATTTACTCTTATTGCAGCTAGACTTCATGAAAAATCTCCTCACACAATATGATACACTACTTACAAGCCACACCATCTCTTTAACCCTAGAGCCAAACTCTGTAGCACTGCAGATACGTTCTTCTGTCAGACGCTTACTCTTAGGCAAGCTCTCCCCATCGACGTTAATTAAATTTTTTTTTTTTAAACATTTGTTGACCGGGAAAGTCCGACTAGGTTCCACAGAGCCTGTTTTCAGCGGATGCCCGGGGAGAAATGCTCCAGATGCATGTCTTTGGAATGTGGGAGGAAACCCACGCGAACACAGGGAGAACATGCAAACTCCACACAGAAGGCACCCCAGCCGAGAATCGAACCGGAGAACCTCTCACTGTGAGGTGACAACGTTAACCGCTGCACCACTGCGCCGCCCATAAATGAACACTTATTCCAAATTTAGAATGCAACTCAAAAAGTACTTCATCCAAGCTAAATGCTGTTGTTTCAACATAAGATGCATCACCTAACCAATGTCTTTTGAGTCTGCTCCTCCTATCAAGATTCACTGAAGATTGATGAACCTCTTTAGAAACTAATGTATATACGTATTGTACATTACATTCTGCTTGATTGTACATTGTAGTGTGCGTGTTCATGAAATCTATATATACATCTGTGAACTATATTGTTATTGCTTACATTTCTGTATTTTGTTTGTGAAATGCTTTGTATTTCACTTGGGCTGAGCCAGAAATTGGTCAGTATTGATCTGTACACTACACCGGTAAATAAGTATTAAAAAAAATAAGTATAAAAGAGTTAAAAGAACTTGGAAGATGGACCTTTTTAAAAAGGGAGGAGCAAATTACATAAAAGTAAATGAAAATTGTGAGAGCAATACATGCAGACTAATGTTCAGGAGGAGTGAGTTTTAAGTGAAGGCAGGAATTCAATTTATTTAATGTTGGACTGATGATTGCAAAAAAGAAATGTAACTCAGTGTGTGTAAATGGGAAAAATATATAATTTTTTCTTTCTTTTAAGTTATGTTTGCCTCTGTTTTAAGTGATAATTTTATGTGTTTAAAAATCATTTCCACTATGTTACTTAAAGTCTTCTCTTTTTATCAGATAACTGGGAATGTGCCAGTGTCTCATTTTTACTTCAATACCATGCCTTTTTATCTTGACTTGTATTGGTCCATAATTGATGTGGTTATTTGATATGTTTCAGTACTTTCAATTAAGTACTCATGCTTCTGTGAAATACAATTCTGTCAATTTACTTTGCTGAATAATGTGCCCAATTCTAACTGGGTTCTTAATACTGAATTTTCATCTTCCATGCCAGACTTTCTTGTATATTTCGTTTGAAATGTGTATTCTTTTTTTAGGTTCCTCTGATAAGTTCTCACAATTGCAAATGAGGTTCCAGTTTCCACCCATAAATATTCTCACTGGAAAATCGCACTCAGTTTTTCTGCAATTTCATCTTGCTGTCCTCACAATATCCACAGTTGCATAATAATTTATGACCTTGTATTTTGATCCAAATGCAAAAACTATTTACATACTCGGGTAAATCTAACAAAGGAAAATACACATTCCCCAATGACTGGGTTAAATTTGATTCTCTTATGGCTGTTGTACAGTGAATTATCATTTTTCCACAGGCATTCTATAGCCCCCCCCCCCAATATTTAATATTTTTCTGTTCTGCCACAGTTTTGCCAGAGGCAGCTCTGCTGGTTTGAGTGCATCTTTACTAATTTAAGTCTTGGCTACTTTCTCATGGTCAGATTTGTAGACATACACATATAGTGGGCTGTGGAGCACCAGTCCAGTCACTTATCTGTGCATTCATAAAATTAAAGCAGCATGTTTTTTTTCCAGCTTCTCTGGTACAGCAGAACGTCTAATTTTTTTCTTGGCATGCTCTTATCCAACTCCATTGTGTTTGGAACCGTTGTTATTGACAAGTCTCATACTTAGCCAGTCTTTTTTTTTTCATTTCAGCCTCTGATTTTTGCAGGTTTATCAGTTCGTCTGAACAGCTAGTTAGATCTTTTTTTTTTTTCAGCCTTTTATTTGACTGTATATATTCATTCAGTGTTTCACTACTTTTAAACACTTCTGATTGCATTTGAATACTTTTTTCTTCATTACTGGAATCCATTTCCTGTACCAAAGCTGAAACGTGACTGCATTTTGTTTAAGAACCAGGCATAGTTTTTTTTTCTTTTCTGGTTTATTTTCTCTTGCTTTTCTCTAAATTTCTTCCTTGCTGACATGCAGGCATAACCTTTCAACTGTTCAGATTTTTACAGAATGTCCATTTCTTCATAAAATGTGTATTTCTGGCAAATCACTGAAGATTGAAGTCACTAAATAATGACCTACATTTGAGTTTCAGACTTCATATCTTCAGAAAACGAATGCTAGCACAAATCCTGTTATTTCTATAAACTAAGTTTATAAGCGCAATATTTAAAATCTGTCCCTGTTTGGGGGCCTTTGTCTTCCCGTTATAGGCTTTCTCCAGTTTTCTTGTACTAAGAGGTTGAGAGTTATGCATCTAGTTAGGGTACTTACTAGCCAGTAACTGACATTTATCCAAATGTTTAACTTTTACTAGATTTTTTTTTTTAGTTTGTGTTCACACTGGGAGAGCTCTGATCAACATGTTTTAGTGTACGTCCATCTTGGAAGTCCACCATCATAATTTGTTGTCTTGGCCAAGTCTCATGTTACATAATTACTGCATTAATTATACACATTTTTAGACAGTCTAAAAAAACATGTTTTGTTAAAATATTTGTTTTACCCACTTTATTGTGATCAGTATGTTTAGGTAACTATGCTACACTTCATACTGTTATATCTGAGAAGAATAGTGCAGAAAGATATGACCCTAGCAAGAACAGAACCCTATGGGGCTTTTCTAGTAACCTTGTTTGGGACAGATGGGTAACCCTTCCTTGACTTTTTGCTGGACTGAGAAATAATGCTTTTAAATTGCCATTTCTCCACTTTTGTCAACTAGTGTTGAATGTTTTAGTAAGATTAATATAAACCCTACTTACTGTTGGTCCTTCAGCCTTAATCATTCATAAAGTACACCAAGATTCAAATTTGGTTTACTTGTAGAAGCAGTTTTGTGTGTAGCTTTATAATGAATGTAAGGAATGTCTCCCTTGTACTTCTAGCACTGTGACATATTCATCTGTATGTTTTAATGTTTACATTTTTTTGTTTTGCTAGCACATTTGCTGTATCATATAACTTGATTAATTGTTTATTGATAATATGCTGCATGCATTTTTCTCTGTTTTTTGATGTAATTCTTATTGTTGCCTTCTGCCTTAGAGACCTAATAAAGTTCATAGTTAAATTTATAAGGTTTGATAAGAAAGACCATATATCCTAATTCATCCAGTCTATCTAATTTAAATTTTGGGACGTAGCAGCTTATCTGTTCCAAGGGCGGCTGCGATAGTGCAGCGGTTAGCGTTGCCACCTCACAGCAAGAGGTTCTCCGGTTTGATCCTTGTCTGGGGTGCCTTCTGTGCGGAGTCTGCATGTCCTCCCGGTGGTCGCATGGGTTTCCTCCGGGTGCCCCGGTTTCCTCCCACATCCCAAAGACATGCTGTAGGTGGATTTGACACTCTAAATTGGCCCTAGGCATTAGTGCATGTGTGTGCCTTCTGTAGAAGGTTGGGCGCCAGGCTGGCAACTCGACACCGGAAAACTCCACTGCCAATCATGAGCAGACAGGTGATCCACTGTGGCGACCCCTAACTGGGAAAAAGCCGAAAGAAGAAGCAGCTTATCTGTTCCAGTTTGGCAACTCTTGCTAGTGATGTTCTTTGTGTTTCACTGTTACAGTCCTCACATTTGGGTTATCCTTGCCAGGGTAGAACCTCGGCTGGCCTGAATACCAGAGACTTAGTATTTCTGCATCGGTTGCTGTCGCTTGAGTACTGACGTCAGGTCGTCAGTAGTATAAAGTAAGGCAGCCGACACCATTACATCAGTCTTTCTTGCCATGGACCCCGAAGCAGAAGCAGTTGGCACTAGTACCAGTCAGCCGCTACCTGAGTTTTCATCTACCGAATTGAAGTTGAAGTCTTCTAAAGCTAAGTACTCCGTTGGAGATCCTTTTTTCTTGCACTAACTGATGTCAGAAAAAGTTAATACTTATCTCGCCTGTGGAAAGCAAATACCACACCGAGACTTTTCCCCTCTTACTATGTCACTTGTTTAGGCCCAGACCACGACGTCCCTCATTGTCGCTTCTGTGCCTTTGTTCAACACCAGAACTATCCGTCATCAGGCCCTTATTGTAGCCAGATATTTTCGCTTACAGTCCTCGAATTCCGATATGTCTTCGGTAAGCCATCCGACAGCAGATCTTTCGAAAAAACGTAAAGACAGAAACAGACCGCGCAGGTCCAAACCTACCAATGACGCTTCAGTTAAGCTAGTCATCAGTTCTCCAGTACTCGGGCACTTTCGCAGCCCCTGATGACTGCTTCTGTTGATTCGCAAGCCACTACCGAGACCCTTTCGGAGTCCATTATGCCGCAGAATTCTTCTTCGACTAATGATCCTGCAGTTGTCTATATCTTGGATGGGTCCGGAGCCGCTGAGCAGGCACCGGCTTCTGAGGAAGTCCTTCGCACTACCGAGTCTTGACGCAAACAGACATCTTCCACTACGCCTACCGTTTTTTCTGAAACTACAGAGTTTCTTAGGCCCAAGGTACGGACCACACCCAAGAAACCGACCCACTCTCTGGCACCTGCTACCTTGCCTCCGTCTCAAATTCTTAAAATGGCGGAAGACTTTATGCTGATCAGGGGAAGCCAAGCTACCCTTCCAAAAGGAAAAGAGATCTGTCCCCCGTAGTTTTGTCTGAACAGGAGTCCGATGAATCTGATGCATCTGAATATGAAGACACACAACGCCTCTCCACTTATGAGGATTCTGATGCAGAGGATTTTATTCCTTCAGCCTCTCCCCCAGAGGATTTTTCCTTTGAGGAAACCCTGCATACTTTAAGGGAGCATTTCCATTGGTAGAGTCAGGACTACCCTCGGTCTAAAAAGAGACTCTGGGAATTCCTAGATCTTCCACAACACAGACCCTTGGTCATCCCCCCAGTCCTGGATGTTGTCGAGGATGTTTTCCTCTAATCCAGTTTGATTCCTGACGGCCTTCCTCCTGTTCCCAGAAAACCAGACCGGTACTATAGAGTCCCTGACTCCCACAAATATCTTTTTAAAAATCCTACAGCTGACACTGAGGTCCTTTCTCAAGGGCCAAAAGGGATTAAAGCAACCTCTGCTAAGAATCCCATCCCTCAGACAGGAATTCCCAAGCATTGGACAGATGGAGTAAAAAGGTATACACCTCCGCTACTCTTGCTATCAGGGCACTAAGTTGTCAGTTCCATATGCTGAAGTTTCAGCAACATATCTTGCAACTCCTTAAACAAAAAATGTCTTCCTTTCCTGCTTGGGCAGAATTTAAAGATTTACAAGAGTTAATGCATTTTGCATGTCAAGTAACTAAACAATCTTGCACTGTGGTTTTGACGCACTAGAAGCTTCTTGTAGGGCAGCAGTCACTGGATCTGTCATTAGAAGGCATGTGTGGCTTAAGGAACAACCCCTGCCAGACCATGTCAAATCTAAATTGTTGGATGCCCCCTTGCACAAATAACTTATTTTGCACTAAGGTTGAAGAGGTCTTAAAAAAGATGGAAGAAAAAGCAAAATCTATGCAAATAGTTAGGAATTTCTTGCAGGCCCAGCCCCCTAGGTTCAGCAGGCATTGTCCCTCCAAACAGTGGTCCTTTTCTGCTCCCAGTAAACTGGCCCAGCCTAAGCCGTGTGGAAGCAGACCCCCCCCCCCCCCAGACAGCAGCCCAGGGAATGCAGAGATCTAAGCAGTGGACTACCTCCACTTCAAACCAGGGAGTTCTAAGCCACCCCCTTATGGTAAGAACTCGCAATGACTCGCCTCCTCCACCCCCTCCCTCTGCCCACCTTCACTTAGCCCTAGGAGGAAAACTCTCTCAAGCACCAGGGCCACCATTACCAAGGACCACTGGGTTCTGACCATTGTGCCTCAGGGATACAAATTTTCCTTCCACACCCTTCCAACCCCAAAAGGGTTCCCAGATCTACCACCAAATCAGTGGGCAGAGGCTCAAAAGCAAATCCTATCCCTGCTCTCTGAGGGCAGTAGAACATGTTCCTTCAGAACAGATAGGTCAAGGTTTCTACTCCCAACTTTTTCTGGTGCCCAGAAAAGAGGGCACCTGGCGCCCCATCCTTGATCTATCCAATGTTAAGTTGTCTATCCTCGGCTCCGACTCTGCCGTCTTCTATAGCTCGAGAGCGGTTTACTGGCTTGAGGCTTCCCCTTATCCCATGATGCCTAGCGCTAGCTCCCTAGATCTCCTTTGCCGCTTCAGCTGCGAGGTTCGTTGTTACTGGCTCAGGCTCATATAAGTTTTATTAATCTACTTTTTCTGTCAGATTAGGGTTTTTTCTGGTAGTTTATTGTTTAAAATAATAGTCGCTAACTAGATTGTTGTAGTTTAGTGTATTTATAGTTTTCCCTTAGAACTCGTTTAAGTTAGAGAGTTCTCCCTCTCCCTCTATCCCTTTTGTAGGTAGCGTTTTAGTTTAAGCTTTTTCTTCTTTCTGTTTGTTAGGTAGCCGTTTAAGTTAGAGGCTTCCTAGTTTAAAAAAAAAACAAAACTATCTTTAACTGTAGTATACTATGTGTTTTTGTTTTTTGTGGTTAGTGTCTGGTTTTAGTTTTTTGCTGTTTGGCCTTCTGGCCAAAACAAGTCAGTGTAGTATCTTTCTAGTTGTGGATATGTCTAAAGAATCCAAGGTGTCTGGATTCAAGAAGTGTGACTCATGCTGTCAGAAGATGTCTCTGACAGATGGGCACACTTCTTGCATCTATTGCTTAGGCGCAGTGCACCTGCAGGACTCTTGTTCTGTATGCCATGCATTTAGCCCAAGAGTTCTGCAGGAGCGCAAAAATAAGCTTATTTTGAGGGGTCTTCTTAAGCCCCGGATTCACCGGCCAAGGCCCAGCCTGTGAAATCTCCTAAACCGACCACATCGTCTGCTCCCAGCTCGGAGCTGTCATTGGCCCAAGCCTTACCTACTACTTCGGTTCCGGCTGGAACCGAGGAGACTGCCTCCCCGTCGGCTCCACCAGTACCTTCGGAGCCATCGTGGACCCACAAGAGGCCGAGGTCCCCTTCTCTAGAGTCTATACATTCAACTCCTCTGTCTCCCCTTTTGCAAAGTGACCACAGTCACAGATCCTCCCACTCTTCTCGGTCCTCTAGGCTCTCGGATCACGACGTGGAGAGAGTGGTCAGTAGGTTGTTGAAGTCACAGGCACTGGCCAAAATGTTGTCCAGCCCTCCTCAACAGGTGTCTGCTCTGTCCGCTTCCATCGATGTTCCTCCTCCGACTCCATTGAGCTTGGAGACGGAGTTTGTTGGGGTTTGAATCGTGGAACCGTCGGCACCGATAACTATTTCTCCTTCGGTTCCGTCTGTTTCAATCCCCCCGATGGTGCCGTCTGAAGGATCTGGGCGCCAAGACTCACTCGTCGGCTCCGAGGGGGTGAGTGGCATCGGATCCATGTCCGACCCCGTTCTCCCTCTTGGAGCGTCGGCACAGGTGAGCTTGGCTCCTACATCGGCCTCGGTGCGGAGGAGGATTCCGGTTTCCTCTGAACCGCAGCCTTCTCTGCATCATGGCAGGGACGCCTTCAATGTCATGAGGAGTGTACTGGCCTCTCAGTCAGTTCCACTTTCGACCCCGCAGGCTCTGTCCCCTGTAGTGCCTGCATCAACCTCTGCCCCTCCTCCAGACCCCAAGCGTGGGGAACTGGTGCTCCAGAGCACCCCATTGGGTGTTTCCTCTTCTTCCAAGGCCTCCCCTGATCATTCAGAGGAGCCCCCTTGGAAGAGGAAGTGCAAGAGGAAGCACATTGACTCCCCCGAGTCTGTCACTTCGGATATGGATTTGGATGAATTGGAAGGGTCCCTGAGATCCCCCTCTGAAGATGTTTCCTTTTCGGACATCCTAGAAATGCTTAAGCAGAGGGGGAACTGGAATGTCCTAGCCTCTACCGAGGATGAATCTGTATTCCTGGATGCGTTTGGTTCCCGACCTTCCACCTCCTGGGTGTCTCTGCCTTTCGATCCACTAATGTCATTGGTGGCTCAAAGGGCTTGGTCAGCCCCGGATACAGTGGAACCAACCCCGAGGAGACCTGGCAAGTTTATCACTGCACCCCTGATAAACAGTTCCTTACTAAGGGTGTTCCCATGGATGCCATGGTGGTAGCAGCAGCCACTAAAAAGGAGTTGGCGGAAACATCTTCCTCTGTCCATCCTCCTAACAAGGAGTCTAGGACCATGGATAGAGATGGGAAGCGAATGTTTGCTTCAGCGACCTTTTCCATGAGGTCACTGAATTACTTATGCCATTTTACCAGGCTTCAGTGGGATCTCCTGAAAGAGCTCGGAGATACCCTCCGGGATCCATCAGCTGAAGAGGTTCAAGCTAAAGTGGCTTCTCAGCTGACGACCCTTAATTCGGTAGTCAACTCCTCCATGAGGCTCATTTCCTATGCAGCCGATGGTGCGATAGAGCCGCAGGTACAGGCGTGGACCTCAGGAGACGCACATGGATGCGGCTGTGTAATTTTGCGGAACCTTTTAGAGCGTCATTCACCAACACTCCCTTTGATGGTTCCTTTCTTTTTGGACCACAGGTGAGACACACTAACTAGGTGTGAACAGGAAGGCAAGACTCTCTCTGCCGTGGGAGTCTGTTTTCCACTCTTTCCAGACCATATCCCAAGGGTCAGAAGAGTGGTAAAATGTGGTTTCGGAAATCCCAGGGAGCCACGCCTGACATATGTAGTGATTTTTCCTCCAGGGGCAGAGGAGGAAATGGCAACAACAGATGCTGCCCTCGGGGCAGAGGGGGTCTGCAGAACCAGGGCAGCAGAGAATCCTTCTCTGACAAGCCCTTCCAGCATCCCTGAAGGGTTGCCCGGCTGCCCGCCTCTGGAGGCAGTCGGGGGAAGACTTTCACTGTACCCAAAAGCCTGGCAAAACCTAACGCAAGACAAATGGGTACACTCAATCTTATCCGGAGGATACATAATTCCCTTCTTTCAACCCCCCTTACCGTCAAGCAAATCCCTTCCAGATGTTCCACCCAATCTGAGGGCCCAAGCAGTCATAGAAGCTTCAAGACTGCTAGAAAAAAAGAGTCATCCAGGAAGTCCCAGCAGACCAACACGGATCCGGAACTTACTCAAGGTTCTTTTTGGTACCAAAAAAGACAGGGGACTGGAGACCAATATTGGATCTCAGCAGACTAAACAAGTCTGTCCAAAGAACAAGGTTTTGGATGGTCACGCTACAGTCGATTCTATCCTTTTTGGGTCAGGACAATTGGATGTGCTCAATAGATCTTCAGGATGTGTACTATCACATCAAAATGGGCAGGTGCTCCAGGAGGTTCCTTCGCTTCTGGCTGGGAGCCAGTCATTACCAGTTCACAGCTCTGCCCTTTGGTCTCACCACAGCCCCCAGGGTGTTCACCAAATGCATGGCAGTAGCCACTGCTCACCTGAGGCATCGAGGATTCCAGGTGTTTCCATATCTAGACGACTGGCTCCTTACTGCTACTACCAGGCATCAATTCCTTCAAGCCAGGGACTATACAATTATAATTTGTGCCCAGCTAGGCATTACTATAAATTTCAAAAAATCTGCCTGCAGATTTAGATACAAGAAGTATGTCCGCAACGCTACCGCCAGACAGAGTGGCCACAATTCGGCAGCAAATTCATATCCTCATGCAATGCAAAAGGGTACAAGTCAGGTTGGTCCTTCAAACTCTGGGTTCTATGGCAGCGGCAATTCTTCTGATACCTCTGGCCCATTTTCACATGAGAATTCTTCAGTGGCTTCTGTTCACACAGTGGTCCTTTCAACAGCCCCCCCATGTCTCACATGGTCATGATTATAGAAACATGCAAAAGGCACCTTTCCTGGTGGATGGTCTCCCCACTAGTGTCTCAGGGCAGACCATTCATACAGCCTCCTCCGGTTGCCACAGTGACCACGGATGCCTCACTG
This sequence comes from Protopterus annectens, assembly GCF_019279795.1. NCBI lineage: Eukaryota > Metazoa > Chordata > Ceratodontiformes > Protopteridae > Protopterus > Protopterus annectens. Next base: position 1,921,791,324 of record NC_056737.1, on the reverse strand, counting down.
ATAGGGTGGGGGGGGCATTATCAGGGCAGGGCAGTCCAAGGCACTTGGCAGCCTCACGAGTACCATCTGCACATAAATGTCTTGGAGATGAGAGCCGTGCTCCTAGTGTTGCAAGCCCTTCAGGACTCTCTCCCTTCTGGGACCATTGCAATTCAAAGGGACAACATGTCAGTGGTGTGGTACATCAACAAGCAGGGCGGAACCAGGTCCTACCCCCTATGTCAGAAGCAGTCAGACTCTGGCAGTGGGCGATTTCCTCCCAACGATTTCTGATTGTGATACACATCCCTGGGAAGTCCAACGTCATAGCGGACAGGCTCAGCAGAGCTATTCTCATGCCTCACGAGTGGTCTCTGAATCAGGTAGTTGTGGATCTGATCTTCCGCAAATGGGGATAGCCTTGCTGCAGTCTGTTTGCCACCCCCTTCAACAGCAAATGAAGCAACTACTACTCCCTTTTACAGCTTCCCGGTCACCCTCCCAGAGACGCTCTAATCGACTATTGGCCTCAGGGACTTCTTTATGCCTTCCCGCCGTTCCCTCTTATACCCAAACTCATACAGAACGCTATTCCGTTGGGTTGCAAAATGATCCTCATTGCCCCCTGCTGGCCTTGACAGATATGGTTTCCGTTCCTGCACCGTTACCTCCTCGAGCAGCCCTGGACTCTGGATCCTATTCCAGACCTGCTGATTCATCAATCAGGAGAGCTGCATCAATCCCTCCAAACATTCCAGCTCACAGCTTGGTTGATCCAATTCCAACCCTAGCCAGGCTTCCCACCATTTCCCTGGCCGTGCGTGAGATTATTGTCTTCTCTCACAAATCCGCTACTAGGAAGACTTATGCTAGCAAATGGAAATGTTTCTCTTGTTGGGCAGAGGCTAGGAACATAGATCCCAGTTCACGAAATCTTGGAGTTCTAACAGAGCTTTTCCGTTCTGGGTCCGCTTCTGCCACAATCAGGGTTCAACTAGTGGCCATCTCTAACTTTCATGTTGGGTTTTCTAATCTAAACATTGTCTCGTAAGCTGTGTAAAACCTTCCTCAGAGGGACTACTCTCCTTAGGCCCCCAGTGAGAGATCCCCCTTTCCTCGGGACCTTAATTTGGTACTAACCTCCTTGATTATGCCCCCTTTCGAATCGGCAGCATCCTGCTCCATTAAGTTTCTATCTTGGAAAACTTTCTCTCTGGTAGCTATTACCTCAGCCAGATGTGTCTCGGAGCTTCAGGCACTAAGTGCTTGTCCTCCGTACTTAGTTTTTCATAAGGACAGGGTTGCGCTGAGAACTAATTCCTCCTTCCTTCCGAAAGTCTGCTCAGAAAATAATCTAAACCAATCTGTAGACCTTCCTGTGTTTTTCCCTAACCACACCAACAAGGCAGAATACAAATTGCACCTTTTGGATGTTCATAGACAATTGCATTTTTACCTGCATAGAACGAAGGATATAAGGAAGTCGGACCAACTTTTCCTTTCCTATGCTAGGGGCAAACAAGGTCTTCCAGTTTCCAAAGTGACCCTGTCCAGGTGGTTGTCTCACGCTATTACCTTCATCTATCAACTAAGAAACAAAGAGTTGTCTATCAGACCGAAAGGTCATTCTACTAGGGCTTTGGCCACCTCTGTAGCCTTCCAGTCTTGGTTGCCCATGGACTCTATCTGTGCTGCTGCCACGTGGGCAGATCCTCATACCTTTATTTCTCATTACAAGTTGGACATGGTCTCTAGGAGTAGAGCTAACTTTGGTTCCACTGTTCTGAAGAGTTTGTTCCAATGAGCTGCCCAGGATCGTAGGTGCTAGGGACGTGGTCCCAACAAGCAAGAAACGAAGGTGAGATAGACAACTTAACATAAAGAAGTTATGTACCTGCCATAACGTTCCATGTTAGTTGTCTTCATCTCGCCTTCTTTCTTGCGTCCCCCCTCCATCCCCATGTCCTATTGGACTGAGAGGAGTTCAGGTTTCACTGGCTGAGTGTTCTCTGGTTTGTTTCCTATACTGACTTAGAGATTGACAGGTAGGTTTAACCCTCTGTTTGGAGGGGTTTCATTCTATAGCTATGGCTGGGGTTAGCTATTTCAAACGAGATCTGGGTAGCTAGCGCTAGGCATCATGGGATAATGGGTAGCCTCGAGCCAGTAATCAGCTCTCGAGCTATAGAAGATGGCCGAGTCAGAGCCGAGGATCCCAACAAGCAAGAAAGAAGGCGAGCTGAAGACAACTAACATGGAATGTTATGGTAGGTACATAACTTCTTTTTCTAAACACCTTGCTGATTGATCCTAAAAATCAAAATGCTCCCCCTCCAGCAGCTGCTACCTATGCTCTCCAAAGATGCTTGGCTAGCCACCCTAGATCTAAAAGAAGCCTACCTCCACATTCCTATCAGGGAATCATGCAGGAAATATCTCCACTTCAGGGCAGGATCTCAACATTTTCAGTTCTCTGCACTTCCCTTTGGCTTATCTACTGGTCCCAGAGTTTTCACAAAATGTCTGGCTCCTGCCATTGCCTTTTGCAGAGAAAGTATTCAGATTTACCCATACTTAGACAACTGCCTTATTCGGGCAGACAGGCAGGAAAAGCTGCTCAAGCACCTGGCCTTTGTAAAGACCCTACTAACCTCCCCAGGGTACACAATCAGTGAAAAGAAATCCAAACAGGTGGTCAGCCAAAGGATAGTCTTCCTGGGAGCAAGTCTGGACACAGCATCCCAGATGGCATACCTTACTCCAGAGAAACAAATTTTCCTTGACAGCCTACTTCTGTCAACTAGCCACCAGGCCCCAGCTAACTGCAAGGAAGATCCTGCAAGCTCTTGGGTTTATGGCATCTTACATTCTTCTCCTTCCATATGCCAGACTGCATATGAGGAAACTTCAGTGGTACCTAAAAAGCCTTTGGCATCAACACTCTCAAGACTTGGAGACTCTTGTACCCATAATACCTTGCCTCAGAATAGATTTTCTTTGGTGGGCAACAGCATGCTCCCTCAGCAAAGGACTACCTTTCTCACCACCCCACGCCACCCAGACCCTCACCACAGATGCATCAGATTATGTCTGGGGTGCACACCTGGACAGCAGGTGCATACAGGGCCAATGGAGCCCACAGCAAATCCATTTGCACATCAACCAAAAAGCAATGATTGCTGTCCAGCACTCCTTGATAGCTTTCAAACCCCTTCTCTCCCCAGGGGCTCTCCTGATCACAACAGACAACGCAACTGTGATGTGGTATATCAACAAGCAGGGAGGGACTCAGTCTTACCCTCTGTGCAGGCTGGACATGACCCTTTGGCACACAGCCTCTGCCATGCAACTGCACCTGTTAGCACAGTTCCTACTGGTTTCTCTCAACTCTCTGGCCGACCACTTAAGCAGAAATCTTCTGGACCCACATGAGTGGCAACTCAACAGAAGAACCTTCGCTCTTATAACTCAGAAATGGGGCACCATTTACATTAACATACAAGGCCATGTCAAACCCAGAGCTGTTGGACATGCTACACTTAAAGAAATCCCGGTCCCTCAGAGCTACACGCTCCAGGGATCTAAACCTTGTCATCACAGTAAACAAAACATGCTGGAGGGATAGGTTCCTGACCCAGAGACTCCCCAGACTCTGGAATAGATTGCCCATACATGTCAAGCAGAGTGCCTCTTTGAACCTCTTCAAGAGGAACCTTGACGATTGGATGGGAGAAAGGAAATTCACCCCAGGGATCACGTCAGTCGCCCTGCTAGACAGGGGTCCAGGAAAGTAAATAATGTGGGAAGAAATAGCCAGGGAATTGTTATGGCTAGGCTTGTATAGGCCCTAGGGCTGATAGCCTAGTACCAACCTATGAACCCCGAAGGTCGACCTCTTTGCCTCCCACACCATTAGCTCAGCAAGTTTTGCACCAGGGAGCATCACTGCTGGGCTTGGAAAGTGGATGCCCTGTCCTTCCCCTGGGTCAGTCTGTCGGTCTATGCCTTTCCTCCACTACCACTTATCCCCAGGTACTGCTCAAAATAAAGGAGGAAAAACAAAGGACAATTTTTATAGCTCCAGACTGGCCTCGCCAGCACTGGTACCCCTTGCTGTGCAGCCTGTCCCCTCTGCCACCTTGGCATCTCCCTCAGATTCCAAACCTCCTGACCCAGAGGGAAGGGGAATTCATGCATCCCCAATTGCAGACACTCAGTTTGGCAGCTTGGCTTATTCTCTAACCCCCGGTCAATCTGCCAACCTCAGCTAACGGGTTCTAGATGTTATACGTGAGGCCAGACGCCCTAGCAGTAGGAAGTCTTATGCTGACAAATGGAAAAGGTTCTGCACCTGGATTCAGGGTAAGGGAACCAATACGGCATAGCCCTTCCTCCCTCCCTCTCATACTGGATTACTTAGCTGACCTGCTACACAGTGGACTCTCTTTTTTCCTCTATTAAAATTCATGCCTCTGCTATCTCTGCTCATTTTCCCACTGAGCAGCCCCTTTTCTCACACCCTCTGATCAAACAGTTCCTAAGATGGGCTAGCAACTTGAGACCACCCAGCTTGGGACCTTAACTTTGTGTTGGAAAAGCTCACCCTCCCCACCTTCAAGCCTGCCTCTTCAGCAGAGCTAAAATTTCTCTCCTGGAAGACCGCCTTCCTTCAGGCCATCACTTCAGCCAGAAGGGTCTCCGAGCTACAAGCACTCATGGCTGGGAACCCTTCATCATCTTCCATGCTGACAGGCTATCCCTCAGGACTAAACCCATCCTTCATGCCTATGGTGGTGTCCAGTGTGGCTCTCAACCAAGCTATTCATTTCCCCAACTTTTTCCCTAACCCACAGAACAAAGGGGAAAGGATCCTGCACTTTCTACATATGCACAGACAGCTCAAATCCTATCTAGACAGGATTAAATCCTTCAGAAAGTCTGATCAATTGCTGGTTAGCTTTGCTGCAGGGGCAGAGGGCAAAGCCATCTCCAAACAAACCATCTCCAAATGGTTAGCACACTGCATCCATTTCTGCTGCAAACAACACGGAAAACCTCCCCCCATGGGGGTCAGGACTCACTCCACCAGAGTAGCCTCCACCTCTGCAGCTTTCCTCAGAGGAGTACCAACCAGGGACATCCTGTAGGCTGCCACCTGGACATCTGTTCACACCTTCACCAAACATTACCACCTGCCTATCTTCTCCAAATCCAGGGCAGGGTTTTCCTCTGCAGTCTTGCAGGGCATCTTAGCCAGCCCCTAGTTTCCTTGACTGCCTCCACCCTTTTCCACAGCTTTGGGAATCAACCCAAATGTGATGACTGCAGCAGTGAAACATGAAAAACGTAGTACAGTTCTGTACACTTACCATAAATGTAGATGTTTGAGTGTATTCACTGTTGCAGTCCTGGTTTCCCTCCATCCCCCTCTTCTTTCATCTCTTTCCTTACAAGGGACATATTGGTATTTACTTTCTACTGGTAGGGTTCTTCCACCAGAACTTCGCTCCCACTTGGGGGCTCCTGAGAGGATAGGACAAGAAAAACTGATGTAGTGGCATCAGCTGCCTTACTTTATACTACTGATGACCTGACATCAGTCCTGAAGCGACAGCAACCAACACAGAAATACTAAGACTCTGGTATTTGGGCCGGCCGAGGGCTACCCTGGCAAGGATAACCCAAATGTGATGACTGCAACAGTGAATACACTTGAACATCTACATTTATGGTAAGTGTACACAACTGTACTTTCTTGTGCCATCCAGAAAATCCACAGGTGTGCTTTTCCGTAAGGCATATGAATGCCCATATACCTATTTGCAAATCTTCCAAGTTTTCTGCCAGAAATCTATATATATGTATATTTTAATGTATGCCTGATTTGATTGTCTAAGTTTTTTTCTCTTGACTTCTTTCTGTTTTCCTTGCAGGTCAACATACTGAGGAATCTGGAGAGGAATGGTGAGTTTTGTTATTTAAAATTTTCATTTGATTTTCACCATTAACAATTTTATGTGGGTATATTGAGTTATTTTGATGCTGCTTTTGAATATTTAAATGATGTTGTTCCACTTTAAGTCACAATGCTGCTTTTTAATATTTAAACTGGATATTGTTCCACTTTAAATCACCTCTAAGTTCTCCTGGCTCCTAGTACATAAATGCTGTATTTATTTTTGGGAAGAGTTGGTTGTGTTCTTAAAAGCCGTTTGAATTGTAAATCTGTCTGATCGTGATTTACTTGTGCCAGTAACTGAATTTTACCAAAATTGATGGCTTTTATTTTCACAGTTGCAGTTTTCACACCAGAAAAACTCTAGACTTGCAATAGTTTATGGCCTGATTTTTGTGGTTGAAGATGAAACTCCGAAATTAATAGGTTAAAGATTCTGTGTCTTGTAGTGTGTTCAAAGGAGTCTTCAGGAGTTGGGCCTTTAAAGGGCAGAATACATATTTCTTAACTCAGCCAGGGGCTGGTAGATGGTAAAGTATAATATGAGTACAGTGTTTGCTTCAAATTGTGAAGGCAAAGTTATGTTTATATATATATATATATATATATATATATATATATATATATATATATATATATATATATATATATATATATATGCATGTATGTTTATTTACCGGAATAGTGCAGTGACCTCATTGGACCATTTGCAGGTACAGCCTGGGTGAATACAGCCACAGATGTTAAGAGCAATGCAGTGTAACAAGATAGCATGTAGTAATATGAACAGAAAGGAAAGGCAACAAAGTACAAATATTACAATATATAGTTTTTAAAATTAGGCCTTTAGGAAGTGTAAAAGATGGTGCATCTTTAGTTCAGCAAGTTCCTCCAACACTATGGCTCGTATAGAAATAATGGGGGAAATTAAGGTATGGAGATGAGTCTGTAATGATGAGAAGGGTAAGAAATTGAGTAACTAGAAGCACAGGTGTGACACACAGTAGGGGAACAATGTGGAGTATAGCTAGTAATATGGATTGCTTTGTGGTCAGAGGCAAGGCCAGTCCTGTTCAGCATATTTCCTTCTAACAGCATTAGATAAAGTGATCTACTTGTTTACTGCCTGACACTGAGCAGGAGTAGTGGTCAAGTATGAACTAACTAGGTTTCAACAGTACTGCTACTATGAAGTATACAGGTAAGAGAGGATGGGTGAGATTTGCTTAAAAAAATACGTGGTTTTGCATTTTGTTAAAAGAAATGCCTTTGAAATTTTGTAGGATTTTAAGACTCAAAGATTATGATCAGACGTAGGCTGAAACATGCAGGACATTTATTATTGATAGTTGTGAAAGCCAGCATAATGTTTGGGTATGTAGCCAGGGAGGTTGATGCTGGTGTTATCCTCTTTGTTGTACAGAGCATTGATAAGGCAGCATCTGTAGTACCGTGAGTGGTTCTAGTCATTCATAAAAAAAAAAAGTGAAGGTAGTAGAATGCCTTCACTCAAGAAGTGCCAAAATGGTGACTATTTGATTGGAGGTAGATAGGTCATGTGGAATAGCTTCAGTTGATAATGGAGTTCAGACATAGTGCATTAAGTGTGAGGTGGGAAAAGAGAAGTTGAAAATGATAGATGATGGAGGGAATGTGGGCAGCAAGGATATTTCAGAGCCAAGTTAAACGAGCATTATTTTGCAGAGACTGTTGTAACCAAAGGCAGTAACAGAGAACAGGTTTTTGAAGTTGATAAAGGATAACTGCAAGAGAGGAAGGTGGGTGGTGGTGGTAGGAGTTGGATTGTTATGTAGGTACAGCTTACAACTTCCGTCCAGATAGATGGGTTGCATGTCTTCCTGTATCAGTGTCTTAGTTTGTTAATACATGTTTAGAAAGTATGGTAAGGGTGGTGAATGGGTAGACAATTGTTTGCTTTGGTACTGGTCTGCATGATCTTTCAATAGACTGAAAGCTGTAGCTATGTACCTTAGATTAGGTCTTCTTTAAGAGACCAGTCTGTCTGGAACATGTGCCTTTGGCTTATTTTGTATTTCCATAAGTTGCCTATAGTGTGTTTACGTGGGAGGGATAAGACTAGAATTCCTTACTTAGCAAGTATTAGTCCTCAGGAAATTATTTGCAAAATTTTTATAACACTGGTTTAAGTGTCTTTCACCTGCTCTTGTAGGATTTTTGGGTTGTTTCATTAGTCATGTAAGATATCTGTTAGCACATCAAAATAATCTGAAATCTGAAAAAAAAAGACTTCTGTACATTTCCTTAAGCATATAATTTGTGATGCAAATTGCTCCCTTTCGATCTTTTCTTTCATCACACAAGTACTAACCACCTTGCCGGAGTAGTGGCAGACTTGCATAAGATTCTGTTTGTGTTTCTGGATTTTGGATGATGACTGGTTATTGGCATCTTTTGTTTAGGTTGGGACTTTTATATGACTTGTGGTGGCTATAGCTGTAGACCTCTCCTTCAGCTGAGAAAAATTGTTCCTATTATTTTATGCTGTCCTATTAATAAGTAACCTTTTTTGCTTCACATACTTTTCAGTCACAGGATCAAATTTGAGAGCTATTCTGTCATGACTTGAATCATGTCATTTTGGGATGGTTATATAAACACACTTACCTACTATTCCTAATAACAGCATGCAATAAATCTTCTCCAACAATCTCTGTATGTAGCAGTGGCCTGTATGCTGCTGATGCTTGAAGGATCCTCACAAGCTTTCAGAGTGCTTCCTTCTGTTGGACCTTTGTTTGGAGGTAGGTTCCTGTTTGCATGGACCTGCCTTCTCAGCCTCCATGCACTTTGTTGTTCTGTCCAAATCTGAGGAAAGTGTTAATAACCACCTGCCTCTTTGTGGGATTGATTTGTCCACAGGACAGATGCACTGTTTAGGACTGTTGAAGGATGACCGTAAGGGGCCTGTGCATCCACCCCCTTGAATGGAGAGAATCCTGCAAAGATGTGGAGAATTGTATTTAGTCAAAGCTCCAGGTGACCAGTTGGTGACTCTTTCATTGTAGCTGGGTGTGGGGTGGGGACGTGGGCATGGGGTAGATGGAGGGCTGTGTGCAAAGGTGAGCTGCTGTGACTTGATCACAGCTAGTCATTGATATTTGGCTTGTCAAGGTGTGTGTGTGTGGGGGGTAGAGTGGAATCTGTTTTAAAATGGTTTAACACAGTTTTTATTTGTGAACAGTTTGTGATGATTTCACAGCCAGGGAGCTGAAGCTAATGATCATCAATAGATCACTATGCAGTAGCTTGAGCTTTAAGGACATATCCTGCTAAGGATCAGATATGTGACCAGCTACCAAAGTTTTAGGACACCTTCCATGTTCTTGTGCATCTACTAAGCACTAGAGCATTTTTGTGTAAAAGTAGAAGTATGGGCACCAAAATTCAGGACTTGGTTAAGAACTTGCTTCTCAGGTTCTGCGGTTAGCTGGCTTCATTAGGTGGACAGACAAGTATCCTGTAGGGGGCTTCTTCCTATTTTTGGGAAAAAAGTTAATCTTTTCTTGTTTTATGCTTAAGAGAAGGGGGAATTCTTTGCTTGGTCAGCAAATTCTGTGTAAATATCACATACATGGCCTGTCCTTTTTACTTGGGAGAGGAACATTGCATCCAGTCCTGTTCTGTCTGTAAGTTTTTTTTTTTTCTCCCGTAAACCCTTAGTAGCAACCATAGTTCCTTACTGTTGAACTTATAAAATCAAAAACTTAAGGCTTCGACCCTTACAATCATGGACCAGGGTCCATTTCTTCAGATGTCCTCCCCACCCCGGTCTCCAAAAAGGAACTTGTTTCTGTGGAAGCATCTGTTTTGTTTGCATTTCAACACAGTTTCTTCCTTTACCATTGACTGGTGACTCTACTGTGACCATGTTTGAGCCCTTCGACCATCTTTCTGCTGCTTTCGACTCCTTTGGAATTGCCCCTTGTGAAGTCACTAACAACCATGAGGCAGGCCCGTCCTTCAAGAATGCTTGTACATCAGCTTCAGGTAGGAGAGACTCAATCTTGCTCTTACCAAATGAGGCGGCAGACATCCAACACTTAGAGCTGTTTTGAGGAATTTGATGCCTAGGGACTCTTATGTTGAAGCATACATCCACTTTTTTTGACTCCTAAAGAGTTAAAGGAAGAGTGTTTGTTTGCCAGTGGTTTATTTAAAGTTTTCCAGTCCCTTTATTCTGGTTCTTCTCCACATTCTTATAGAAAAAAGCACCCCCTTCCCCTTCTGATTCATATTTCAATGTGCAGGAAATGGGCTTAAATTATACTTCCTAGGTTTTTACCCCCAGATAATTGGGAATCTGAATCAGAAGAAAATTTCTTCATAATCCCTGGTGGAAGACTTACCCTCTTCTGTCACTAGAAGTACTGTGAATTGGTATGGATATATTCTCTACAACTAGTAGCTGTTCCTCCCAGGGTTAAATGCTTTTGTAGATGCCTTTAATTCAGCTAACATTTCTCTAGCTAGTTGGCCTTCAGGGAATCTGACAAATATACGTCTTCAGTCCTACCAATTCCTCTTTAGGAATCCTAGAGCAGATCCATCTGTTAATTCTCTGGCAGAATAAACTTCTAAGCATCTTTGGGCTTCCAGTCCCATTTGTACAAGGATGATTGAGCTTTTGGTAGATTTGGAAGAAAGTATGTACACTTCTGCAGCTTTAGCTCTCCATACAGTTAACTGCCAAGCCTGCATGTCAAAGTCCATATTAGATTCCCATAAAAGATCTATGTAAAAAATTTCCATGTATAAAGTCTCCAGACATGGATGATGTGGTAAGCATATTAGATTCATTATATTTATCTTGTTGAGTTGAGTGGGGTGGGTTGGGGTTCCAATAATAATGATATATCCAGTATAAATCTACATTGTAAAGAAGTTTTTATGCTGAGAAATATATGTATGTATGCCTAGATCAAATTGCAACATGAAAACTTTATGCTGTAAATTTAATCAAAAGTAATCAATTTATTTTAGATGAGATTTATTTGCTATAGATCTATTCTATCAGATTCATGTTGTGAATCAATCTCTCCATCTGAACCTTTTTTTTTAAAGTTTCTCTTTTTTTAAATTCTTTATTTTAAGATTATTAGATTATTAACTTTAGATTATGATACTTAGACTTTAGATTACTAGATAAGCATCTATGAGCTCCTTCAAGTAGATGACATAAGCATGGAGGAATACAATAAATCACTGATGAGAGTATTTTTCGTGTTTATATAGGTAGTATTTTTTTTTTTTTTTCTCATTTGAATATTAAACCTAAAAATTTTTAAAAATTTCATCAAATCAAATAAAGATAGAAGAGAAGAATTAGATCTATCCTGATGTAATTAGAACATCATCTGCAAAAGAAAATGTTTTTTTGATGTTGTATTTTCTTCTCTACAAACCTCCTATGCAGTACTACTGTTTCTAATCAAAAAGCCAAGGCTCCATTACTAAAAGTGAATAATAGTGGTGGAAAAAGGACATCCTTTGCTTGCTTTTTTAAGAATTATTTTTTTTGTGAAACATATGTTCCTACCTAATATATAAGCCAGCTGCCTTTTGTATAAATGCTCAATATTAAATTACAAAATGCATCAGAAAATTTGGTGCATTTCAGTAAGGTAAAACAGATAGTCCCAACTTACTGAATCAATGCTGAACCTATATCAAAGACTTAAAGTGTTAAATCTTTCTTTTTCTATTTTTAAAATCAATTAATGTTCTTCTAAGTTCTTCTTATAGTATTTCTATTTACACCAAAATATGCTGATCTATGTATATCTATAATGGATATAATGCTTCAATCTATCAGCAAAAATACTATAAAAAAATTAATATTCAAATTTAGGATCAGTATTGTATAAAATAGATAAAGAAAATGACATTGCCAAGAGTTAGGTTTTTATTAAATTTGTAAATTGCCAAGTTGATAATGTATGATGGGGGTTATATGCTTGGTTTAAATAAAAAAACATATATTTAATGTATTAATGTATATGAAGTTTAGAAAGTTTAAAGTATAATATATTCTGTATATATCATACCTTGTTTAATAGTTTAACTGTATTGTGCTTTTGTTTATTAAATAGTTTATTCTGTACTTTACAGTTTTGTTTAATAGCTTTGTTTTTGTTTGTTTTTATTGTTTTTATTGCAGTTTGTTTATATTAAATCCAGTATTTTATCTGGTGTTATGATTAATCTGGTTTTCTGGTTTCAATTGAAAGTGATTTTCATAGAAACATTCTATTTCTTCTTCTGAAAAGAATTTTTTCTTCTTTTAAGTGGTTTTGTTTTATCAATCTTTTTATTTTTTTTCTTATTTCTTTTTTTTTATTTTTATGTATTAGTAAAAAACTTGTATTTCTCTAGTTAGTTTGTTTATTTCTTTAAATCTAATTTTTTTTTCCCATGTAGTTTTTTTATGTTTTTCTTTCATTTTTGTTTTTCTTTATTTCTTCAATTATTTAATTATCCCATGGATATGAGTCTAGTTTTATTCTGATACTTAAATAGTCTCCTTATTATTTTAAGGCATATTCAACATACCATTATCTACTTATTTCATATTATTATTATACAGATATATAGATACTTGAAGACAAATATAGACAATGGAGTCTTTTAGCTGATTTAAATATTCTAGATGTTGAGTATAGGAAAGTTTATATTCTTTATAGTCTTTAGCTGAGTTAGCATCCTGGTATTATATGAAATATGAGAATTTTGATTAAATTTGAATGAAAATTAAAGATCATTTTATCAAGATATATGAGTTTATGAAAATGATTTAATTAATTAAATGATTTATTAAAATCTGTGATTAAAAGACTATCTGATTATTAATATCATTCAAATGATAAGAATTAGCAAAATCATTTTAAATGTTTTGCATTAGATGATATCTTTTTTCTTTATAGTGTAGTATCACTTTCATGTGGTAGTATATTAAAATCACCAATCATATAAACTAAAAAAACTTTTTTTTTTTTTTTTTTTTTTTATATTTATACTATATTATAATATGTAACTATTATTCTATTATATCTTAAAATAATAAATAAAAAGAAATCAAATTAATATGATTCAGACATTACATGCATTAAGATGCATCTATTTTTTCTGTCATGTGAATTCTATCAACAGCTTCCAAAAATTGATTGTTTTGTATATGAGCATTTACTTAAAAACTCATTATTCAATAGAGTAAAAAAAATATTTCATAAAAAAAATTATTATAAATCATATGCATAGTTATGTAGGATTCTAGAAACACCCCTCGTTATTACCTAAAAAAAAAAAAAAATCACACACAACACATATACACATACACACAGACACATACATACACACACACACATACACACACACACACACACACACACACACACACACACACATACACACATACACACATACAGCATACATACATACACACACACACACACACACACACACACACATACACACACACACACACACACACACAAACACACACACACACACAGACACACACATCACACACACACACACACATACACACATATATATATATATATATAGTTGTGTCTTTGTGTAGATTTTACAATCATGCTAACCTACTGCTTTAAAATATATACATGACATTCTTTTCTTCCAGAATGAGTTATTTATTTATGCTCATCAATCAGATGAATTATTAAAGTTGTTAAGTAAAGTATATGTTTGGGGACACACAAATAACACAGATTATTATTATTACTGCTATAGATTTTTCAAAAAAAAAAATAAATAAATAATTTTCTCATTTTCTAAAAATAAGATATTTACTTGCTTACTAGAACTACATACATACATCACTCATCATCATACACAACATTTTTATTTTAGAGTATTTTTCTCCTGTGGTGTAGGTGTGTGGTGGTGGATAACCTGATAACTTCTTTCAGTTTCTTCTCTGTAAAATGTGTGAGTGAAGCTTGAGGAAACTCATGGACAAACTCATGAGACAGCCTATCCAGATTCCCACTCCCTTAATTATGGAAACTTTAATTTTTTAAAGTATTCATTTTGTCAATAGAGTAAATATTTCATTTTGTCAATAGAGTAATATATTATATTATTAGTATAAATTATTCTCAGAGTTGATGGAAAGTTATGCACATATACACACACACACACACACACACACACACACATATATATATATATATATATATATATATATATATATATATATATATCTGATCCTGAGTTGTGTCTTGTAGAGCACTACACCTACTTGCTGTCCTAGATAGAATAAATCTGTCTTTTATATAAAATATAATGCACAGCAAACACATATGGGTACAGATTTTACAATCATAAATTAAACTTTTAAAATTTAAAAATATATCACATGGTATTTCTTAGATAAGATTATTAGATTTATTTATGTCAGTTTTGCCAATGAAATGAAGTCAAATGATAGAGTATATGTTTATGTTTGGAACATTTTTTTTAACACATTAATTATTATGCTGCTGTTATATTTTTTCAAAACATTTAAATAAATGTTTCATTTTTTTATAACTTCTAAATAAGACATACTACACATTACAACAAACTATTTAAACTAAACATATTTTAATTGACATATTTTTTGATATTTTTTGTGAATCTGTGGTGTGGTGTGCTAAAAAGTTAGTCTTGTCAACAAGGCGTTTATTTCAACTTCTCTGTAGAAATTCTGTGATTTGAGTTTGGAGGTAGGACTCAGGACATTGTGTGTATAAGTGACAGCAGGTATCCCAGATTTCTCTCCCAACAATTTTATGGAAACTATTAAAATTTATATTAGATTCCTTTGACAACATGAAAATTGCTGAACTTCCTAGTTCAGAGGCTTAGACATTTTAAAACTGTACTTTCCTCAGTGTTTTAAATTACAAAATACGTCTTTAGATGCTGTTTGGGTCTATTATTTAGAAATTTGTTTAGCTACACACTCAGTTTGCCCGAGGATGTTAAAGCAAAAATTTGATGCACCCCTGGTTAAAGAAGTTTTGTTTGGGTCATTTTGCACTGTTAAGCTTAAATTTGAGAGGGGAAATTTTATTACAGGGGATATACAGATTTTTCTGTTTCCTATCTCCAGATGTAACAAGAATTTCCCTCCTAGCCCAAGGCCTTTTTATAGAAAGTCTTTTACCCAGTCCAAACAAAAGACCGGTAAACAAACATTTAAAAAGCAGTGACAGGACAGCTCCAAAACAAACCAACAAAAAAAATGAGCGACACTGCCCAACACCCATCCCTTTCCAGTCTCCACTCTGGCGACTCTTAATTCTTTCTCAAAATCCTATCTCTTCACCTGCCTCTATAACAGCAGACTTCAGGCCAGACTCTAGCAATAATCTGGAGTGAATACAAATGACAGTGGGACTCGCTTCCCCCATTCCAAGGAATACTGGCCTATCCTGTCAGCTAAACTTCCCTGTTTCCTCCTTTCTGTAGATCACATGCTTTCTCAGGGTGAAATGGAACCTATTCAAGAATGTTTCTTGTACCCAAGAAAGGGGAATCTGGAGACCTGTGGTGGATATTTCCTTTCTAAATCTTTTCATCAAATTTCCAAAATTCAAAATGATTCCTCTTTAGTCTTTGTTAGTTCTCATTCTTCCCAAAATATGCTTGCCGTCAATTTTATTTCACGAAAAATTCAGATGCTGTTTTAAAGATTTTCAATGTCTGGTTTACATTTTGAATTTTCTTCTTTACCCTTTGGATTGTCCATAGTCCTGAGAGAATTTACAAACTCTCTAGCTCCAGTTATAGTCTATTGCAGGTTACAGGGAATACACAATTTCTGTGCGTAGATAACCTTTATCTTTGTAGACTCTTATCAAGGTTGTAAATCTCTTTGTCAAGAATCTTCTTCAAAACCTAGGATTTCAAATAAATCTCGAAGAATCATTTCTAGGCTGTCTCCTAGATGCATCCCCTGTGATGGCCATCTTTAATACAAAGTAGAATTCCTTATGTTTTCTCTGCAAAATCTCACAGCAAGGTACTATCTCAGTATATTAGATTTTATGGTCTCTACAAATTTCATGATTCCTTCAGCCAGGTTTCATATGAGGAAAATTCACTGGCTGTTCCAATCCATCTGGAGTCAACATGAACCTCCTCTCATTTCAAATTTTCAAATTATCATGCTGAGTTTTAAGAGAAAATGTAACAGGTGGATGAATCAGTTATTCCTCAATCCACATCTCCCATTCACCCCAACCCTTTCTCAATCTGTAACCACAGATGCATCATATTTTGCATGAGGTGTTGTATTCAAAGGGGTGAAATTACAGGGCCTTTGGAACCATCAGGACAAAAAGACACGCAAGTATCAAGGAAATTATGTGATAGATAAATACTCTCGGAACACAGAATCATCTGTGGCTCTAAGGTCCTTTTAGTTAACACAGACACCACAGTCATGTGGTACATATATGGGGGCAGATTGTACCCCCTTTGCAGTGGGAACTTGTCTTGTTATTCAGTTTATCCCTACAGGCTACTTTTATTCTGTTAGAGCAGAATTTTGTGGCAGACAAGCTGAGCAGGATCTTTTTAGACTCCCATGAATGGAAGTTATATCCTTCGGTCTTCCAAGAGGTTGTTCAGTTTTGGGAAATTCCTCGAATAGATCTCAGTTTTCATTCACAACAGGCTGCTAAAGAAGTTCTGCTCCAGGACTTGCTTAAAGGTCTGGAGGACAGATGTCCTTTCATTCCCTTAGACTGGTGTGTTCCTGTGATAATCAGAATCCTTTTAAATACTCAAAAGAACTCTCCAAAAATTATTTCAACTCTCCTTTGGCTTAGCAAACCTGGATATCCTTTATATCACTGTTGCAGTATTCTTTACTAAAGGAATTCCCTGCCAAGGGTAGCCCAATGTCTGGCCAGTATACCAAAGCCTTAGGATTTTGTAGACGTACGTCACACTTATGCTCCCCACAAACCTCAGAACTTCTTTGCCGCTAGTCTAAACACCATCATTGATTATCTGTTTGAACACTGCTCCTGTGCTGGTTACTGAGCTGTGCTTCAGATAAGTGCCCTGTTTGGGTTTCTTATCTTTTTCTTTAGTTATGTGAGCTTACATGTCATCCAGAAAGGGAAAATGTCAGTGTGGGAAGTGGATTCCTCATAAGGATCATCACAAGCAGTGTCTGATCTGTTTGGACGCTTCTCACAACCATACAAAGTGTCCTTCCTGCCAAATGTTTGTCCCTAAGACCCTACATAGTCATATCTCCTCCTTGTCCATATACCTGGTGAACCGTTGTCTTAAATTATTGGCTGTGGTGGAACTTTCCCATCTCAAAGGTCTGCCGTCTACCAAGAAGGCCAAAAACATCATGCCTGGTTCAGCTGCTAACCTGCTGCCCCACCTCCCCCGGCCATCTCTCTTGAGGCTGGGGAAAGCCCAGAGGACCACCTAGTTGCATCTGATTCCTTTTGCCACAGCCATATTGGAGGCCGGCATGGATCTGACTTCTTGCACGTCCTCGGAGGCTCTGCAGGCATCCACTCCAGATGAGAAGTTGGAACCTTGGCTGATTATTTCAGAGGGACTGAGTGGGATTTCACTGATACTTATTCGGGAGGAGATTTCTACAACATTAGTTGAGTGTAGGCAGGCGCCTGAACCTCCTAGGGTGTTTAGGGCAGACGTTCCTCCGAAGAAAAAAACAGTCAAGTTTCCCTTGCTCCTAAAGACCCCCAGGATGTTGCCCAGAGGTTACTTAATGCACTGATCGCCTTGACTCCTCCCCAAGGAGTTTCTGTACCTGCTCCCTCTTGGTCCTCTCCTTCACTCAAGAGGCCAAAAGAGCAGAACTCCTCTGAAGAGGATTTAGATTCTGGGTTAAAGTCTTTGGCATATTTCTCTCAGATCCCTTCTCCTTTGGATTATGGCTCTGAGGAGGAAGACACTATTAGCCCAGATTCTCCCTTTAAAGAACTAAGGTGCCTGATGAGCATATGTTTCTGTACAAATGTCCTTCTGCTGACCCTTCTGTAATGTCTTTCTGTTCTGACAAATCCTCTAAGCTCTTGCCTTCTGTTAAACTACCTCCATTTGACAAGGACAGTAGAGCTGTGGAGCGGCTGAACAAGAAAGCATATACTGCTGCCTCCTTGGCCTTTTGAGTTATTAATTAGCATACCCATATGACCATTTATGTTTTAGCCCTTCTTTCTCAGGCTTCCCAGGCTATCTCAGATATTCCTGATTCTGAAGGGAAGGCTTGGGCCCTCTCTTTCTTGGGCTCTTCCTCTCAAGTAGACCGCCACTCTACTAACTGTAGATGTTCATCGTGTTTCACTGTTGTAGTCCTTATAAAATGGGTTATCTGGCTCCCGGTAGCCCACAGTCGGCCAGAATACCAAAGTCCTTGGTATAGACGCTGGCTGCCTTCAGTTTAGGCATGACGTCAAGTACAAAAGAAGGCAGCTGACGCCCTTTCCTCAGTCTTTCTTGCCGCAGAGCCCGAAGCAGATGCATTTTGCATGAGGGCCGGTCAGCCGAGTAACTTCTTTTTGTATTCCGACTGCTTAGTTGAAGACTTCTCAGATGAGTACCCCATTGGGGACCCTCGTTTCTTGCTTTAACGAATGTCAGAGAAAGTTAATAACTGTCTTGCCTGTGGAAAACAGATTCCGCACCGTGATTTTCACTCCTGTTGTATTACTTGTTTGGGCCTTGAGGGCGACAACGTCCCTAATTGTGTTATCTATGCTTCTTTCAACCCGCGTACCATATGCCGTAGAACTAGGATCTTGTTCAAGCATTTCAGAGTTTGGCCTAAGTTCATCAGTATGGCGTCTTCTGGTCTCCCAACTTCAGATTTTCTTAAGAAGCGCAAGGATAAGGAGCTCGACGGGCTTCGAGTCAAATTAGCCGACGATGTCCATGTTAAGTTGGTTGTCGGTCCAGCGGTAGTCAGTGAGGCGCTTTCTTTGTCCTTGCAGTCCACGGATGTTCAGCAGCAGGAGCCTGTGGAGACCTTTTCTGAGTCCTCCATACCGCAGGCTTCCACTTCGTCTTCTGACCTTCTGCCAGTCGCCGCCTCTGATGGATCTGGAGCCATTAAGCAGGCGCCGGCTTCTGAGGCCTCTCTCCTCTGCCCGGAGACCAGATCCAGCCCGACAACCTTGATTTCAGACTTCTGCTGTGGCTAGGCCTCCCGAGTCCCTCCGGCTTTCTAGCAGGCCATTCTGCTGAAAATCTACTCCTAAACAGGCGTCGGCCTCCCCTCAAATGCCTCAGGCTCAGATGGTTAAAATGGCTAGTGATCTCTTGACTCCAAAGGCTCTCAGCCACCTCCTTCTAAAAGGATTAGGGAATTGTCCCCAGAAACTTTCTCTGCCTCAGACTCTGAGGTTTCCAGCAACTCTGCTGATGAATAGGGGAAAAACTCCACTTTTTTCTGGTTTTGACGATTCTGATGCAGAAGACTCCATCCCTTCTGCCTCCCCCTCCAGAAGATTTTTCTTTTGGAGATGCTCTGAATACGCTTAGGGAGCATTTCAAATGGGAAAGTCAGGACTTTCCTCGGTATAAGAAATGGATTATGGAATTCTTGGATTTCCCACAACATATAAGCCTTTGGCTATCCCTCTGGTTTTGGAAGCCGTTGATGTTTTCATGGAGAATTTTTGACTCCTAATTCTGTTCCTCCTGCTCCCAGAAAGCCTGACAGGTATTATAGAGTTCCTGATTTTGATAAATTCCTTTTCAAGAATCCTACTGCTGAACCAGAGATTATGTTTCAGGGCCCTAAGGGTGTTAAAGCCACAGTTGCTAAAAATCTTGTTCCTTCTGACAGGGAATCTAGGGCCTTGGATAGATGGGGTAAAAAGGTTTATACTTCTTCCACCCTGGCTATTAGGTCTGTTAATTGTCTTTTTCATATGCTTAAGTATCAGCTGCATACTTTGAAGGCTATTAAGGCTAAAATTGCTGGTGTTCCTTCCCTGATGGAGAGTAAGGACATGCATGAATTTATTGAATTCTGCTGCTCTTGTCACTAAAAATTCTTTACATTGTGGTTTCGATACTTTGGAAGCTTCTTGCAGGGCAGCAGCCACTGGTTCTGTCATTAGAATATATGCTTGGCTCAGGGAACAGGCCCTTTCTGAACCTGTCAAGTCTAAATTATTGGATGTGCCTTTGCACAAGCACAATCTTTTTGGTAGCAAAGCATAAGAGGTGTTGAAAAAGTTGAAGGATAAGGCCAAATCTATGCAAACTGTTAAGGACTTTTTGCAAGTTCAGCCTCCTCATTTTTGTAGACATTACCCTTCTAAGAATTGGACTTTTTCTGACCCTAGTAAACAGAGTCGCACTAGGTCTAGCGGTTACAGGTCTTCTAGGGGACAGACTTACACACCTCAAAAGGCTAAGCACTGGCTGGCTTCCTCTTCTAAATCGGGGAGTTCTAAGCAAACTTCCCAAAGCAAGCATTCCCAATGACTCAGGCCTTCCCCTACCTGCCTCTGCTGGCCCAGGGTTTCCTTTGGGGGGAAGGTTAGCCATGTTTGCAAATGTCTGGTCCACCATCACAGATGACAAATTGGTGCTCAAAATAGTATCCCAAGGCTACAAGTTCTCCTTTCACATCTTCCCTGTCCACCAAGGATACCCAGATATCCCCCCAAATCAAAGGGCAGAAGCAGAAAAACAAGTTTCTTCTTTACTAAACCTGGGAGCAATAGAGCCAGTTCTTGTACTACAGATAGGCCAGGGTTTCTACTCGAGGCTTTTCCTGGTTCCCACAAAAGGGGGCACCTGGTGCCCTATTCTGGATTTGTCCATTCTAAACACTTTTCTGGTTATTCCCAAATTCAAAATGCTCACTCTTCAGCAGTTGCTGCCAATGCTGGCCAAGGATTCCTGGCTGGTGACTTTGGATCTCAAATAAGCTTATCTGCACATCCCAATAAGGGAAAGCTGCAGGCAGTTCCTTCGCTTCAGGGCGGGGAACAGGCACTTCCAATTCTCTGCACTGCCCTTTGGCTTATCTACTGCTCCCAGAGTTTTTACCAAATGCCTGGCTCCGGTCATTGCTTTTTGCAGGCAAAGAAACATTCAAATATACCCTTACTTGGACGATTGTCTTATTCAGACAACTCTCCAGAGCAACTTCTAAAGGATTTGGACTTTGTAAAGAAACTTCTCACCTTTTTGGGCTACGTTCATCAACGAAAAGAAGTAAAAATTGGTACCCACCAGGGAGATTGTATTCCTGGGAGTGAGCCTGAACACAGCCGCCCAGATGCTATTCCTCCTCAAGAGAAACAAATGTATCTTTTGAATTAATTCAAAAATTTGGCAAGCATGACTCGGCTCTCTGCAAGGCAATTCCTGCAATCCCTGGGATTCATGGCTTCATGTATTCTGATGATTCCATATGCCAGACTGGATATGACGAAAATACAGTGGTACCTCAAAACCTTTGGTGTCAACACACTCAGGATTTAGACTTGATGCTTCCTGTGATTCCCTTCCTGCAGATGGAGTTCCTTTGGTGGGCAAAGGCCTGTGTCCACCAGCTGCCAGCCAGACTCTCCTCACAGATGTATCGGACTATGCTTGGGGAGCACATCTAGAGGACAGACGCATTAAGGCGACTTGGAACTCTCAACAGGTTCATTTGCACATAAATCTGAAGGAATTGATGGCAGTCCAGCAGGCCTTAATGGCTTTCAAACATCTTCTCTCTCCTGGTACTTTTCTGGTCAGGACAGACACCACCACAATCATGTGGTACATCAACAAGCAGGGAGGGACGCACTCTTACCCCCTGTGCAGACAAAGCATAATACTATGGTCCATAGCAGCTTCCATAGGCATTCATCTGACAGCTCAGTTTCTTCCAGGAAGGCTGAACCCCTTGGCAGACCCAGGTGAGCAGTCAGGTCCTGGATCCTCACGAGTGGCAACTAAACAAGACCATCTTCTATTGCATCATTCAGCATTGGGGCACTCCCCAGGTGGATCTCTTCTCATCTCCAACCAACCACCTTCTAACCTTTTGTACCAGGGATCATCACAGCAAAGCTTGGAAGGTGGATGCTCTGTCCTTCCCCTAGACACAGCTCTCGATCTATGCATTCCCTCCTCTGCCTCTTCTTCCCAGAGTGCTATTAAAGATAAGGGACGAAAAACCAAGGACCATCATCATAGCTCCAGACTGGCCCAGACAACATTGGTATCCACTACTTTGCAGTCTCAGCCTTGGCATCTTCTCCTGATACTAGATCTCTTGGTTCAGGATGGGGGAACAATTCTGCATCCTCATCTTCAGACTCTGCATTTGGCAGCTTGGCTCATAATTTAAACCTTTCCCAACAAGTGGTTGAGGTCCTTCGTGAGGCCAGGAGGCCTAGCACTAGGACATATTACGCAGATAAGTGGAAAAGATTCTCCATTTGGATGCAGACTAGAGGGGAAGATCCTTCTCAACATACTCTTCCTCTTATTCTTGACTATTTGGCAGGCTTGCTTAATGTTGGACTTTCCTTTTCTTCTATCAAACTCCATGCTTCAGCTATTTCTGCTCATTGTTCCTTTGAGCATCCCATTTCCTCTCATCCCTTGATGAAACAGTTCCTCAGGGGAGCTAGCAATTTAAAGCCTCCCAGAAGGACACCTACTCCTGCTTGGGATCTTAATTTTGTTCTTGCAAAACTTACTCTGCCTCCTTTTGAACCAGCTGCCTCAGCAGACCTGAAGTTTCTCTCCTGGAAAACTGCCTTTCTTTTGGCTATTATTTCAGCTAGAAAAGTTTCTGAGCTGCAGGCCTTAATGGCAGTAGAGCCTTTTATCATCTTTCATGTGGATCAGGTTTCTCATCGAACTAATCCCTCCTTTATGCCTAAGGTGGTTTCTAGCCTAACTCTTAACCAGTTTATCCACCTGCCTACCTTCTTTCCTAATCCTTAAAATAAAAGGGAAATGTTACTGCATTCCCTGGAGGTGCATAGACAGCTTAGATTTTACCTGGACAGGACTAAATCTTTTCAAAATTCTGATCAGTTGTTGGTCAGTTTTGCTCCTGGAGTTCAGGGCAAAGCTATTTCTAAACAGACAGTTTCTAAGTGGATTGCTCATTGTATTCACTTTTGTTACTTACAGCATGGCATGGTTCTTCCTCAGAGTACTAGGGCCCATTCTACTAGGGCAGCCTCTACCTCAGCAGCTTTTTTAAGAGGTGTACCTACTAGGGACATACTGGAAGCAGCTACATGGACTTCTGTCCACACTTTCACTAAACATTACAGTTTACCCTTGTTTTCTAAGTCCAGGGCTGGCTTTGCCACTGCAGTGTTGCAGGGCATCCTTACCAACCCTTAAACAGTGGGTGTTCCTCCTCCCCTTTCGTTTTTTTTTTTCCTGGGCTTTGGGAATCAACCCATTTTGTAAGGACTGCAACAGTGAAACACAATGAACATAGTGCAGTTGTGTACACTTACCATAAATGTAGATGTTTGAGTGTATTCACTGTTGCAGTCCTGCCCCCCCCCCCTTTTTTCCTAGGCCACAGACTGGATTTTCTTTTCCTGGTCTAACCTTTTTTGGGGGGCTCCTGACACTTAAGGCAAAAAAAAATGAGTAAGTGGCATCGGCTGCCTTTTTGTACCTGACGTCAGGCCTAAACCGAAGGCAGCTAACGTCATATACCAAGGACTTCAGTATTCAGGCTGACTGTGGGCTACCGGGAGCCGGATAACCCATTTTGTAAGGACTGCAGCAGTGAATACACTCTTAACATCTACATTTATGGTAAGTGTACACAACTGTAGTTTATGATGCAGTCGATGCCTCTTCTAGAGTTGCTGCTTTTAGTTCTGTTTTTTGACTTAACTCTTGGATTTGCCTCCAGCCTTTGCCTGATGATATTAAGGTTAAACTTTTGATGCTCCTCTTGATGATAAGAATCTGTTTGGTTCTGTGGCTGCTGAGCTTTTTAAGTCTCTACAGGATAAAGGTAAGGCCTTGAAGGAATTTGAAGCATATGTTTTTCTCCTATTCCTAAGTTCCACAGGAATTATTCATCTAAATCTGCTTTTGTTTGAGACAGCCTCACCCTCCTTCCAAAGGTAAGAAGGATTCTAGGCGGGTTCCTCCTGCTATGTCTACTTAGACTCCTACTTCTCAGGAACCTTCTTTTCAAGACGAGCCAGGTTCTGTCTGACTGTGTGCTTCACCATTTCCTGAGCCAGACCCCCTTATCTCCTAGTCTTTCCCTGTCTCTTCCCAATTTGTTGAGAATCACTCAAGACTGTTGGGTTCTGTCCATCATCCGTCAGGATACTTCATGGTTTAGAAATCCCTTCCTCCTTTTGTGGGTATCCCTCAACCTCTTCAGGAGCAGTTTCCTTTCTTCCTAGAACTACTTCAGGGCCTTTTGGCACAAGGCACCATACAAGTTGTATCCCCTTCCTGGGGGGGGGGGGTTATTCCAGACTGTTTCTTGTTCCCAGGAAGGAAGGCACCTGGAGACCCATTATGGATGTCTGTTAGCTCAGTACCTTTCTGAAGATCCCTTCCTTTTGGATGTTTTTTCTTTTTAACACCTTTTTTGAATTATCACTTGTGACCTAGGCAAATTTACATTTTTATATTAAAGTAATCAAACTGTATTAATTCACATTAAAACGTCACATATATTGCTGTGTATCATATAATGTAAGCAACATTACATAAATTATTAATTTCCTGCCATTTTTTTTCCAACAAGAAACATCTTTATTAAATCATCGCTTACGACCTAGGCAATCATACATTTATATAAATGAAAAACAAACCACACTGGCACAGTCCTAGTTGCAAGCATTTTACATCACGGACCATACTGACGCAGTCCCAGTTGCAAACATTATAAATCACTTATAATGTATCCAGTCATTTTCAGTTAAAATGTTACATAGGTTAGTTAAGTCCTGCCTTCTCATTCCTCCACTGTATGTATTGCTCCCACAATTCCCATTTTTCATATGCAGTTTGTTCCTGCCCTTTTCTAAAGATCTCAGTTCCAATTGTTTTATCTCTGTTACTATATTCACTACCTCTAATATAGTTGGTTTAGATTTTGATTTCTATTTTGTAGTAATTGCTTTTTTGGCAGCCTCCTTAATTAGACACAGCAAGGCCTTACCATGTCTAGGAAATTCCGATTCTAGATCATAGCTCAGAAGAGTTATCTCCCTCATCACACCAATCTGCCCGCCCAGCATCTCCGGCACTCCATCCTGTAGGGAATCTTTAAAGTACGCCAACTTACCGAACTCCCTGAAAATGTTTCAAATTACCTTTCTTCCTCATCACACCTCCAACAATTGCTGTCTACCTGAGAAAAAATTCTCTGGCGGCTACTTGGGGTGTAAAATTAACTATGTAAACATTTCCAAGCAAAAATCCTAAATCTTTTAGAGTTTGACTTTCATACATGTATATCCTCCCATTGTTTGTGACTTGTTTATCCAATCTCTCCTCCCAATCCTTTCTAACCTCTTCTGATTCATATAGGTATCATGCAATATTTTTATATCCTGTACTAAGTATTCCTTTTTTAATGGCAGCTTCTGTTCTCAATTCTACTAAAAACTCTGCCAGTACTGGCCTTTTGATTAGGACCCCCCTATTTCTTTCTCTTTGCCTATACTCTGCTTTCCTTAAGAATTGATAATCTGTAGCCTGCAGTCCAAATAAATTCTTGGCATCTTCCCAGTCTATCTTTTTCTCTGTAATTATTTTCTCCCAATACCTAGATTCCTTTGTCAGTTTTCTCCAATAAATTCCAGCCCCCTCTTGCCTATTGTCTATATCCCTAATTGCAGTCATCCTTATCGGTAGAAATTCTTACGATACTTCCTGCTACTTTATAGGTATAATATTCTGTATGATTGTTATTATTCTCCTTAAAGGTCTGCATCCAAAATCCCAGGCTCCTCATCCCCCCCCCTAGTTTCATAATCATCCTTTTCCTCTTTGAATATAGTTTCCTGCTTGTGCTATGTATAGGAGTAGCTCTGAAATACCCCTTCAAATCAGGTATTTTCAATTTGCCTTGTTCTTCTGGAAGAATCAGCTTATCCCACTCTACTCTTGCTGTGTTCACCTCCCAGATAAAGTCCTTCAGCTCTTTATTAGTTATTAGTTGCAACTTTTCCTCTGGTTGGTAAAAATACGCCTGACTGTGCATAAGACTAATGGGATTAAAGCATTTTAACTGCTTGTATCTTGCTATCCATGTCAGTATAATAAAGCTTCCTTTTTCTCAGTTTTTGTATTATCTTTTGTTTAGTCTCTTCCCACATATCCTTAGCTGCCACACCAGAATCATTTTTAATCCATATTCCTAAATACTTCATTTTATCATTTCCCCATAAATATGGATATTGCTGAACCAATTGATATGTGGGTACATAATTTACTGCTATTGCCTTTGTTTTAGCTTCATTAATTTGTATCCCGAAAAGATTTGAAACGGTCTCAAAATGTTCCACAACACTGTAATGTTTGTTTCCGGATCTGAAGTAGTTTACTTCATTTGGTCTTCAGAAAAAATAAAGTGCTCTTACGTTACTTCACAATAAGCTACACACTTAATCCGTGGTAAATCCGTAGAACTAAAAGTTACAAGATTTAGTGCTTTTGTCTTACCAGAAGATTTCATAAGAATAAAAACACTCTTGTTTTCCACTAAATTTATACTAAACATTATACAGATATAAAATATAATTTCCTGCTTTTGAAAATTACATCATTTCCATTCATTTGGTCTTTAACCTGTGGGTCTCTGATCCACATCGGATCCGACACGGCCGCATTTTCCAGCTATGAATCCTAACTCCAGACTCCTCCCCTTGCCCTTAATGGCCCCTGTCTCACTTCTCCCTTCAGATCTCGTTTGCCGCCATAGTGGTTACAAGCGTGGTTTCTGAGGTCCAGCTAGTTGGTCACGTAAGTGAACTAAACTTTTCTCTCCGATTTCTTCCTTGCATCTTTTTTTCCTCCGCGCGTCTGCATCGGACAAAAAAAACCCAAAAAACCTCTTTTCTATCTAGAGAGCGTGTTTGTGTGTGCGTGCGTTTTGGGCCTGTGTTAGGGATGGCAGTAGCCCCTAAGGCAGGTTTTAGGAAATGCACAGAGTGCGTCCATAAACTATCTCCGGCTGATGGCCACTCTCTGCGTGGTTTGCCTTGGTGCAGATCACCTCAAATTCCCCTGTTCTGTTTGCGCTGGTTTCAACTCCAGGGCACTTAAGGACAGGCGGGACAAACTGATTATGAAGGGTTTGCTCCCCTCTTTATAGCCTACTGTCCCTTCTTCCCCAGCAGTGGTAGCAACGGCTGCTCCATCCACTTCCTCTTCTCTGGCCCCAGGGACTAAAACTCCCACCAAGAAGTTTGGAGAAGGGGATAAGACTAAGAAAGACCGTTCTCACAAGTGGTCCCCTGACCACTTTTCGCAGGCGGGTCTGCCACCAAAGGTTAGGCCTTCAACTAGGTCTGGGTCTCCGCTGTTGTGTTCACCCAGGTTCTCTCCAGAGCCCAAGGAGTCTAGGAGCCAGTCCCCAGTTAGGTCTTCTCCCCGCTTCTCCCGACCTGTTTTGGTGGCGTCCTCCCTCTCTACCTAGGTCTCAGCGAAGTGGAAATGGACAAGATGATGCAGAGATTTATCCGCACTCTGATCCAGATAGGGGTCTTGCCGGCACCCTCTCCCTCCAGAGGGGGCTCCTTGCAACCTTTGTTCTGACCAATAACACCTTCTCCGATCCAACCGGTGGTTTGAGTTTTTGGATCCGAGGACCCTCTGGGTTGAGGGGGTCGGCGCTGACTGTACCTCGACTCCGGCTATTGCCTTGAGCTTGTCTGATCCGACTGGATCGGATACAAGCTCTTGCAGCCGTAGCCTCAGGGGCAGATCTGAGGGGGTTCTGTCTGCTCCGAGCACTTCGGAGCAAAGAATTCCACTCAGCATCTCAACTCCTGGAGGCTCAGCTCAGACTCCCCTGTTGGGTTGGGGGGATGGACCCCACCCGTACGTCCCAGGAGGTCTGTTTCCTCTCAGCATTCAACGCGGTGGAGTGGGTTCTCTGTGTTGAGGCCTCTGACCATCTTGTCCTCGTTCTCCGGCAAGGGTGGCCAGAACAGGCGTTGCTATCAGGCGTCACACCTGGCTCCGGTTGTGTCAATTTTTGGAGCCCTTCAAGGCGTCTTTCACCAACACCCCCTATGATTATTCTTCCCTTTTCAGGAAATTTGTGAAAGAGACAGTGGTCCAGAGCGCAAGGGACGGGAAGACACTTGTCTACTGTCGGGATCCACTTCTAGTCTCCTCAAAGATCTTTTTCTAGGAATCCGTGAGGAATGAAGATGTGGTTCCGGATGTCTCTGGCATTTTCCAGGGACGCTCAGGATTCTCTGTCCCCCAGAGGTAGAGGGGGTCACAATAGATGCTGCCCGAGAAGCAGAGAGGGTCCTAGGAATTTTGGGTCCCAAGAACTTTTCTCAGAGGGACCCAGGCAGCATCCCTGAGGGGTTTGCCTGACTGCTCATTTCTGGAGGCAGTTGGTGGTCATCTGTTGCTACACCCGAAGGCATGGGAGTCCATTAAAACAGATCACTGGGTGTTGCGAATCATATCCAGAGGATATTTCGTTCCATTCAAGGAATATCCCTGTCAGAACAAGCTCCTCCCAGACGTCCCATCTGCGCAATGGGAGGAGACAGTGCTAGAAATAGGAAAGCTGCTGAAGAAATGAGTCGTCCAACTGGTACCCCCAGACCAGTTCGGATCTGGTGTTTACTTCAGGTTCTTTTTGGTGCCAAAGAAAACTGGGGACCTCGGACCTGCCCACATTGAACCTGTCAGTAACCAAGACAAAATTCTGGATGGTCACTCTTCAATCTATCGTACTCTTTCTGCAGGCCAAAGATTGGATGTGCTCGATCGATCTCCAGGATGCGTACTACCACGTCAAAATGGACAGGTGCTCCCAGAGGTTTCTTCGCTTCCAGCTGGGAGCCAATCACTACCAGTTCAGAGCCCTTCACTTTGGTTTCACCACAGCCCCCATGGTGTTTACCAAGGTGATGTCTGTTGTAGTGGCTCACCTGAGGCTCCAGGGTATTCAGGTCTTTCCGTAACTGGATGATTGGCTCTTTGCTGCCCCTTCAGAGCATCTACTGTGCCAGGCCAGGGATTACTTCATTCGGTTAATGAGCAATCTGGGAATTACCATCAGTCTGAACAAATCTTCTCCAGATCCTGTCCAGATTCTGGATTTTATTGGTGCACATTTGGACTCTCTTCAAATGAGGGTTTTTCTCACCCCGACCAGGTTACGCAGTTTAAGATTACATGTGTTACAAATTCTTCACGCTGAAGTCCCCTACAGCTGAAGCATTTTTTAGGTTGGTACTAGGCTATCGGCCCCAGGGCCTATACAAGCCTAGATATAACAATTCCCTGGATATTTCTTCCCACAATATTTACTTCCCTGGACCCTTGTTTAGCAGGGCGACTGATATGATCCCCGGGGTGAATTTCCCATCTCCCATCCAATCGTCAAGGTTCCTTTTGAAGAGGGCCAAGGAGGCATTGGGTTCCATGGCCATGATCAATCTCTTGCCATTGGCCCGCCTTCATATGAAAGTTCTTCAGTGGACACTTGTGGTCCAGTGGTTCCTGTTAGACCTTCCTGTGTCCTTTCCAGTGAGAATCTCAAGGGTATGCAGGAACTCCCTTCGGTGGTGGATTCAGTCTCCGTATCTCCTCAAGGGACATTGCTTTCACCCTACTTTTCCCAAAACCACGGTGACCACGGACACCTCCCAGCTAGGGTTGGGGCACTGCTCGGGAAGGATGGTCCAAGGCACGTGGTCCCCCTCCAAGACAGAGTTGCATATCAAAGTTCTAGAGATGAGGGCGGTTCTTTTGCTTTCCAGGCACTTCATGGCCATCTTCCTCTGGGGACGATTGCCATTCAGACAGACAATGTCAGTAGTTTGGTACATCAACAAACAAGGGGGAACCAGATCTTATTCCCTCTGTCAAGAAGCCTTGAGAGTGTGGGAATGGGCGATCCCTACTGGCCACTTTTCTAGTTCCGGATCTTCTTTCTCATACCTCAGGGATCCCTCACCCAGATCTGGACAGTCTGAAGCACATGGCTTGGCTGCGCCGGTTCCCATGATTATCAGGACTCCCGGATTGTCATCCCCTCTAAAGTCCATTCTTGTGGTTCACAAATCCTCCACCAGAAAGGTGTACCGTAGTAAATAGAAACGCTTTTCCATATGGGCCACTCAGTGGGCTTTGGACCCTTTCACGGCTCCTCTTTCAGCAGTCTTAGATTTTTTAGCAAGCATCTTTCATCAGGGTGCTAGTTGCTCTACAGTTCAAGTACAACTGACAGCTATTTCTAATTTCCATGTGGGGCTGAATGTCTTCCCTGGCTTCCTCCAAACTTTGTAAGGCCTTTCTTAAAAGTGCTTTTCTACTTAGACCTCCGATTAAGGACCTTACACCTCTGTGGGAACTTACCTTAGTGTTACAGGCATTGGATGTTCGTGTTACACTGCTGCAGTCATTACACTTGGGTTATCCTGCCATCAGGCGGTCCCGCAGTCGGCCAGAGTTCCAAAGTCTTGATCCGGCGTCTGTTGCTCTCGCCTCCTCCCTGACATCAGTGCGACAGGGGTATACAAGATGCAGCCGACTCCATTTTCTTCCGTCTTTCTTGCCACGCGGTACCTGAAGCAGAAGCAGTTTGCAAGTGCTGGTTGGCCAACTCCTGAGATTTTCATTCCGAATCCAGAACCGAAGTCTTCTAAAAGAGCTAAGTACCCCATTGGGGAAACTTTTTCATGCCTCAGACCGATGTCAGTAAAAGTTAATAACTGTATTTCTTGTGGGAAGCAAATACCTCATAAGGATTTCTACTCCTATTGTATTCTATGCTTAGGCCCTGACCACGACATCATTGGTTGTCGGTTTTGTGCTAGGTTTAACAAGCGCACTATTAAACTTCGGTTTGATTTTGCCCGACATTATTTTGGTAGAAAATTCAATTACACCATGCCGTCGGAAATTCTGACTACGGCAATGCATAAAAAGCGCAAGGACAAGGACAGGCATCCGAGGCCCAAAACTGACGACGAGGCCTCTTCTAGGCCGGTTGCTGGTTCTCCGGTTTTCAGCGAGGCACCTACACAGCCCCTGATGACCGCTTCGACAGAACCACAGAAGCCTCCGACTCCCACGTGGAGCTGGCTGGGCCTTCGGACGCACTAGGTCTTCAACTTACCGATCCTAAACCTACAGAGGGAACCGAAGTAGCTGAGCAATCCAGTTACAGAAGGTGTTTTCAGACCTACCCAGTTAACCATTAAACCCTCTGTTAAGTCTAAGCCCCCCTTAAAAGCAAAGAAACAGACACAACTCTCTCCAGGACAGGCTTCCATGCCTAAGAAACAAATGCTAAAAATGGCCGAGGACCTAATCACCCTGATCAGGGGGTCCCAACCCCCTACTTATAAAAGGCCCAGACAGGATGCAGACTATGAATCTTCTGACCAGGAGTCCATTTCCTCAGACTCTTCTCAGACCTAGGATATTCTTTACCCCCTTATGGGGATTCTGATGCTGAGGAATCAATTCCATCAGCCTCTCCGCCTGAGGATTACTCTTTGGGGAGACCTTACATACCATGAGGGAGCATTTCCATTGGGAAGGTCATGATTACTCAGAATCCAAGAAAAGGCTCTGAGACTTCCTTTTATTGCCTCAGCACAGACCCCTTGCTGTCCCACCTGTTTTAGACATTGTGGATGATATGTACACTGAATCCAGTTTGAACCCTGACTCCTTACCCCCAGCCTCTGTTAAACCTGATAGATATTGAGTCCCTGACTCTCACAAATTCCTGTACAAAAGCCCTGTTGCTGACCCTGAAACTATTTCTCAGGGACCCAAAGGGATTAAGGCCTCATCAGCAAAAAACCCAGTTCCCTCTAACAGAGATTCCAGAGCATTAGACAGATGGGGAAAGAAGGTATATACGTCTGCAACTTTAGCAATGAGAGCCTTGAATTGCCAGTTTCACATGCTAAAATATCAACAATTTTTGATGTCTCAGTTGAAACAAAAGATGCTTCCAGATTCAGATCCTCCTAACTTAAAAGAAATGCAGGATTTATTGCATGCAGCTGAACAAGTGGGAAAACATACTTTGCAATGTGGGTTTGATTCCTTAGAGGCCTCCTGTAGAGCAGCATTTACAGGCTCTGTCATTAGAAGGCATGCTTGGTTAAAAGAACATACGTTACCAGATCATGTTAAGGTCAAATTATTGGATGCACCTTTGCAGCGGGATGTGCTGTTTGGAGTTGAGGCAGAGGAGGTATTAAAGAAGATGGAGGATAAGGCAAAATCTATGCAAATGGTGAAAGATTTCTTACAGGTTCAGCCTTCTTGTTTTAGCAGAAATTGGCCAACAAAGAATTGGTCCTTTCCAGTCACAGATAGACCTCAAAGGGGCAGATACAGACGTCCAAGAGGTAGAGGTCATACACAAGGCCCTTACAGGCCTCGACAATGGGGCACACCCGGCCAGAAAGAAGGGGAAGACAGGCCTCAACCTTATAAAAAACAGACTCAATAACTTTCCACTACAGCTGCCAAACAGTTCTCTCTTGGCAGCCCCCTTAGGAGGAAAACTGGCACTTTTCTATCACAACTGGCATTGCATCACCAAAGACAAATGGGTTCTCAACATTGTATCTCAAGGTTACAGGTTCCATTTTCACACCCTGCCAAGGCTAAAAGGAATGCCAAATCTACCACCAAATCAATGGGCAGAGGCTCAAAAACAAATTACAGCACTCATGGACATGAGAGCTATTCAAAAGGTACCACCACAGGAGCAAGGACAAGGATTTTACTCAAGACTCTTTCTGGTTCCCAGAAAGGACAAAGCCTGGAGACCCATACTGGACCTTTCTACACTAAACACTTACCTGGATGTTCCAAAATTCAAGATGTTGACACTGCAGCAGCTTCTTCCCATGCTGGGCAAGAAAGCTTGGCTCGTGACTTTGGACCTCAGAGAGGCATACCTGCATGTCCCTATCAGACAAAACTGCAGAAGATACCTCGGATTTCTTGCTGGTTCAATGCACTATCAATTCTCTGCACTCCCCTTTGGCTTATCTACTGCACCCAGCGTCTTCACAAAGTGCCTGGCACCAGTAATTGCGTTTTGCAGGCAAAAATGAATTCAAATTTATCCATACCTGGATGACTGCCTGATTCAAGCAGAGAGCAAGGACATTCTGCTAAAGCATCTGGCATACGTAAAAAGGTTAAGTTACCTGGGGTACACAATAAACGAAAAGAAATCAAAACTAGTGCCCTCACAGCAGATAATATTCCTGGGTACCAGCTTGAACACAATGGCCCAGATGGCTTATCTCATGCCAGACAAGCAAGGACAACTGACTCAATATTTTCAATTAATGGCAACAAAGACCCAACTCCCTGCAAGAAAAATTCTGCAGGCCTTGGGCTACATGGCATTTTGCATACTACTAATTCCATATGCCAGACTGCATATGAGGAAACTACAATGGTACCTAAAGAGCGTATGGTCTCAACACTGTCAAAGTTTGGAAACAGTTATACCACTAATTCCTTGCCTACAACAGGAGTTTCGATGGTGGGCACAAGCTTGTCACCTCAACAAGGGACAGCCTTTCACTCAACCCACAGCCAGGCAGACACTGACAACAGATGCATCAGATTACACCTGGGGAGCACACATGGCAGGAAAATGTATCCAGGGCGAGTGGCCCACAGAGCAAAGACATCCCCACATCAATCAAAAAGAGATGCTAGCTGTACAAAATGCTATTATAGCTTTCAAGGAACTACTGCATCCAAGACAATTACTACTAAAGACAGACAACACCACAGTTATGTGGTACATAAACAAGCAAGGGGGCACACACTCCTACCCCCTCTGCAGACAAGCCATGACCTTGTGGAGCACAGCTCTAAACTACCAAGTTAATCTTCAAGCACAATTCCTGCCACGAGAGAAAAACGCACTGGCAGACGACCTAAGCAGAAACGTTATGGACCCACACGAATGGGAACTGAATCCACAAATATTCAGAATGATAACACAAAAATGGTGGAGCCCGGACATAGATCTGTTTGCTTCCCCAAAGAACTGCCAATTACAGAAATTCTGCACAAGGAGCTACCATCCACAAGCATGGAAAGTGGATGCCCTCTCATTCAGCTGGAAAAAACTGCAAGTATACGCTTTCCCTCCTTTACCTCTCCTCCAAAGGTACTCATAAAAGCCAGGCAGGAATAGCCAAAAATGATACTGATTGCACCAGACTGGCCACGCCAGCACTGGTACCCAATCTTAAAGAACTTAGCACAAGAACCACCCTGGATTTTGCCTCAAATCCCAGAGTTGCTGACACAGCACAACAATCAGATACTTCACAGCCAGCTAAAGACCTTAAACCTAGCTGCATGGAAAATTCCCTAGTCAAGCAAGCAGTGCCTCTCTCCAAAGCTGTTATGGATGTCATTCTGGAGGCCAGAAGGCCTAGCACCAGGAAAGCATACTCAGATAAATGGAAGAGATTCTGTGCCTGGAACCAAGCGCACGACCTGGACCCTCTTGTCCCAAACATTCCTCAGATACTGCAATACTTAACTGAGATGCTGGACAAGGGCCTCTCTTTTTCATCCGTCAAGATCCATGCCTCAGCTATCTCTGCTCATTACAACACGGATCCACCAATTTTTTTCTAATCCTTTGCTCAAACAATACCTCAGAGGGGCTAAAAACATAAGACCGCCCCGTAGAGCACCTACACCAACTTGGGACCTCAACTTTGTTTTGGAAAAATTAACTCTACCTCCTTTTGAGCCAGCTAACACAGCAGAATTAAAATACAGCTCTTGGAAAACTGCTCTGCTACTGGCAATAACATCAGCACGAAAAGTTTCAGAATTACAGGCACTAATGGCAGTGGAACCTTTCCTCATCTTCCACCAGGACAGGGTGTCTTTAAGAACTAACCCTACGTTTATGCCAAAGGTGGTATCAAGTGTGGCTCTAAACCAAACTATTCACTTGCCAACCTTTTATCCAAAACCACAGAACAAAGGGGAGAAACTTCTACATTCTTTGGACATTCACAGACAGTTACGCTTCTACTTGGACAAAACCAAAGCTTTCAGAAAATCTGAGCAATTATTGGTAGCATACGCTGCAGGAGCACAGGGAAAAGCCATTTCAAAGCGGACTATTTCTAAATGGATAGGACACTGTGTATACGTTTCTGCTATACCCACCATGGGAAACCTGTACCGAGCAGCATTAGATCTCACTCCACCAGGGCAACAGCCACTACAACTGCCTACCTCAGAGGAGTACCTACCAAGGATATTTTGGAAGCAGCAACATGGAGTTCTTCATCAAACATTACCATTTGCCTTTATACTCCAAATCCAGAGATGGCTTCGCCACTGCTGTACTGCAGGGCCTTATAGCCACCCCTCATGCCTTATAGATCCAGCCTCCCTACCTCAGCTTTTGGGATTCCACCCAGGTGTAATGACTACAGCAGTGTAACACGATGAACATAGTACAGTTTTATACCTACCATAAATGTAGATGTTCGAGTGTTGACACTGCTGCAGTCCAGGTTACCCTCCCTCCTTCCCCTCTTACTTTCTGGTACTTAACCTAGGGCATCTACCCTTTATTACATATGGGGAGTATTTGCTGGTAACTAAAAATGGTTGTTTGCTTTTCTTTTGTATTGTTTACTAGCAATTTGAATTGCCTACCTATTTGGGAGCACCTGACATCTGGGGCAAGAAAAACTGAAGAAAATGGCGTCAGCTGCATCCTATATACCCCTGTCGCACTGACGTCAGGGAGGAGGTGACAGCAACCGATGCCGTACCAAGACTTTGGAACTCTGGCCGACTGCGGGACTGCCTGACAGCAGGATAACCCAAGTGTAATGACTGCAGCAGTGTCAACACTCGAACATCTACATTTATGGTAGGCACAAAACTGTACTTTTCTGCACCCTTCGACCCTGCAGCATCAGTTGATTTGCAATTTTTGACGTGGAAAACTGCTTTCTTGATGGCCATTACCTCGGCAAGAAGTGTCAGAGCTTCAGGCTCTTTCTACACACTGGCAGCTGATAACATACCTGCTGCATATGTAAAAAATGGCTGGTGACTCCCTATCCTATCCCATCTCCATCCTAATCAACTGCTCCATACAAGAGTCCTACATACACAAACTCTGGAAAGTGTCTCACATCATTCCTCTCCATAAAGGAGGTAACTCCTACGACTTCTCCAACTACTGACCTATTGCCATCCTATGCCCCCTATCTAACATTCTTGAGAAATCCATCCACTTGCAGGTGATGACATTTCTTAACACACACACACACCTATCTACCACACAACACGGTTTCCGACCACATCACAGCACTACCACCACCCTTCTGTCCTTCACTGATCATATCAGCCTTCACAGGAATGATAAATATGTATCAGCCATTTTCTTAGACCTCTCACAGGCATTTGACATGGTGTCCCACTCCATCCTACTAGACTCACTAACATCACTATCCTTCACCTCCTCTACTATTGCCTGGTTCAGAAGCTACCTATCTGACAGGCAACAATCTGTCCAGTGGAAAGGAACTCTTGTCTCCACAGCTTCCAACCACTATAGGAGTCCCCCACAGGGCTCTATACTGGGCTGACTACTATTTTCTATATTCACAAATAACCTCAATAGCTCTACACAGCATGCCACACACATTCAGTATGCAGATGATTCAACTCTGATCTGCTCCGCCTCATCTCCCACCACCCTACAAACACTCACTCAGGATACCTTCAACTCTATAGAAAAATGGATCTCGGTTATCCAACTAATTCTAATCCCAAAAAGATAAGATTGCTACTATTTCCCCTAATAGATCAAAATACCCTCTCCTTTACCATAACATCTAAGGATGGCACCACCATTTCCCCTTCTAACCGCACCAAATTTTTGGACATTGAAATTGACAATAATCTTTACTTTGATGTCCACATCTCACATACCATAAAACTAGTACACAAAAAGCTAGGCTCCCCATACAGGCATAAGTCCTTTCTCTCACAAAAAGCTAGAGTCACTCTTGCACAAAACCACCTTCTCTCAACTTTGTTGTATGCAGCACCAATTTTCACCCAAATCAGAAAGTGTGACCTAGACAAACTAGAATCATGCTACAATAAAATAGCCAAGTTTGCTACTAACTCAGCCTGTAAATCCCATCACTGTACTGCACTAAAAGAACTAAAATGGCTTGAGCTACCACAGCTACTTAACTGTCACCAGCTGGGTACAGCCTACAATATTCTCAAATATCCTGAACCCCCCCCCCTCAGTATCCAATCTACTTACTGTCTACACTGCAAACCGGTACCTTAGATCTAGTGAAAAAATCTCTCCTCTCCATCACCAAGGCTAATAATAATGCAGGGAAAGCACTCTACTCCCATCCCATTGCCAGAAATTTGTACTCTCTTCCCTGTTCCGTCTCCACTGCCCACTCCACCTCTATATTCAAAAACTCCCTCAAATCACATCTCCTTAGTACCTGGTTATGCCCTTGTATCACATAATCTTACCCACACTGCTATTAACTCCCCAAATTGCTCTCTGATCACCTGCTTGATCTCATAGGTTCATAGGTAGGTACTAGGCTATCTGCTTGAGGGCATTTATAAGCCTAGCCGGTGTGTGTCGGCTTTTGCTGCCCCATTGATTAATTAACTGATCCTCTGTCAAGCAGAACCAATGAAGTGATCCCAGGGGTGTATTTTCTGTTACCCATCCACTCGTCAAGGTTTCTCTTGAAGAGTGTTAGTGAGAGGCTCTGCCTGATGTAGTTTGGAATTTTGTTCCAAAGCATGGGGAGTCTCTGTGACAAGAATCTATCCCTCCAGCATGTTCTATTTATTGTTGTGGTGAGGTTTAGCTCACTAGAGCGTGTGGCTCGCAGTGACTTTGATTTCCTTAGGTGGAGCATGTCCATCAATTCTGAGTTGGACATGGCTTTGTAAGTCAGGCAGAGATCACCTCTTAGTAAGCAATATGCCACCGAGTACAGCCGGAGTTTTTTCAGACTGCTGCATAGGACATATGTTTGAGGCTAGTAATCCTCTTGGTGAGGTACTTTTGTGGTCTTTCCAGCTGTTGGAAGTGTCTTGTGAGGTACATCCCAAATGGGGCATTGTACTCTATGATGGGTCTAATGAGTGATGAGTAGAGGGGCACTATAACCTCTTTATTTCTAGATGCGAACCCTTTAGTAATTAGATGGGCCACATAAAAGGATTTCCTAACTCCTTTGGCAATATGATTGTCAAAGGAGAGGTTACTGTCTACCTGGGTTCCCAAATCTCTTATTACCTCTTGTGTATTAAGGGGGCTGCCACTTATGTGGTAATTTGTGGGTGTTTTTTGCTTTTCCCAAATGGTATGACTATGCATTTTTTGGCATTTAGCTTGAAGCCATGACTTTGACACCAGGTGTCCATCTCAGTAAGGCCCTTTTGGAGGATGTCAGTGTCAGCTGGAGAGTCATTTATGGCTCCCTGTTTGCAGTCATCGGCAAACTTAGTTAGCCATAGTCCTGTGTTTGCCTGTACTTCTGAGAAGTATATGCTGAACAGTAGGGGTCCCAGGACCGAACCTTGTGGGACACCACTTGTGACTGGTTTAGAGTCTGACCTGGAGCCCGCTATTCTTAACGTGTGAGTTCTGTCTGTAAGCCAGTTGGCAACCCATCTCGTGACGTAGGGGTTTATGTTCAGGCTGGTGAGTTTTTTTGTAATACCAGAGTGGGGAATGGTGTCGAAAGCCTTGGCGAGGTCAAGGTAGGCTGTGTGAACCACCTTTCTCTCATCTATGGCCTTGGTGACTGTCTTGAAGAAGTCAACCAGGTTTAGTAGGCATGATCTGCCCTTAAAAAAGCTGAACTGGGTCAGGTCAAGTGTTTGGAGGATGTTCTTTGTGTTTCACTGTTGCAGTCATTACATTTGGGTAGTCTGCTGGCCGGTTGCCCTCAGTCGGCCTGAATATCAAAGTCTTGGGTCCTGCTTCGGTTGCTGTCTCCTCTTCCATGACATCAGGTCATCAGGGGTATAAAACATGCAGCCGACGCCATTTTATTCAGTCTTTCTTACCGCACGGTGCCCGAAGCAGAAGCAGTTCGTAAGCGCCGGTCGGCCGACTCCTGAAATTTTCGCATTCGAGTTTCAGAACCGAAGTCTTCAACTAAAGCTAAGAACCCCGTTGGGGAAACTTTTTCATGCTCCTTACCGATGTCAGTAAAAGTTAATAATTGCATTACTTGTGGGAAGCAAATACCTCATAAGGATTTTCATTTGTACTGTATTCCTTGCCAAGGCCCAGATCATAACGTGCCTTGCTGTCGGTTTTGTGCTAGATTTAACCAACGCACTATTAAGTATCGGTATATTTTTGCTTCAAAATATTTTGGATCCAGATTTAATTACCCTGAAATGTCATTGGTTAGCAATCTGACTACCAGAGTTCACAAAAAACGCAAAGAAAAATATAGAGACAGATCGTTGAGGTCCAAAACTGATGACGAAGCTTCTTCTAAGCCAGTCGCCAGTTCGCCAGTACTCAGTGAGGCACTTTCGCAGCCCCTGATACCCACTACTTTTGAGTCGCAGGCCCCTACCGAGACCCATGCGGAGTCTGGTATGCTGCGAGATTCTCAGAGTATTGAGCCCGTGGATGTCTTTCCCTTGGATGGGTCCGAAGCCGCTGAGCAGGCACCGGCTTCTGAGGGTGTTTTAAGGCCTCAACATTTTTATATAAAACCAACGCCAGCTTCAAAAACAAGATCAAAAACATCTATGTCTAAAAAACGATGCATGAGCCACGTGCTCGGACCCCTATGCCTAAAAAAACAGATGATCAAAATGGTTGAGGACTTTATTACCTTGATCAGGGGTTCACAACCCCTCCCCGTGCTGAGAGTCCTAGGCAAGACACTGATTATGAATCTTCAGATCGGGTTTCTATTTCTTCTGATTCCTCTTCTGATCAGGAATTTTCTATTCCACCCTATGAGGATTCAGATGCAGAAGAATCCAGCCCATCTGCATCTCCTCTTGAGGATTATTCTTTTGGAGAAACCTTGCATACTTTAAGGGAACATTTTTATTGTGAGAGTCAGGATTTCTCTGTATCAAAAAAAAGGCTTAGGGATTTCCTCCTTCCTCAGCATAGGCCTTTGGCTATTCCTCCTGTATTAGACATTGTTGATGATGTGTTTTCGGAATCAAGCATGGCTCCCGATTCCCTACCTCCGGCTCCTAGTAAGCCAGACCGATATTACAGGGTTCCTGACTCCCACAAATTTCTATTCAAAAATCCTGCTGCTGATCCTGAGACTATCTCACAGGGTCCCAAAGGTGTAAAGGCCACTACAGCCAAAAATCCTATCCCATCTGATAGAGATTCCAGGGCGCTGGATAGATGGGGAAAGAAGGTTTATATGTCTGCAACCTTGGCAATTAAGGCCTTAAACTGCCAGTTTCATATGCTTAAATGTCAGCTGCATGTTATGGGCTTATGTTGATTTCTGATTGTGTGGAAAATTAAAGAATTACAGGAATTATTACATGCAGCAGAACAGGTTGGAAAGCATACTAATGTGGTTTTGATTCTTTGGAGGCCTCTTGCAGGGCTGCAGTTACTGGATCTGTGATTAGAAGGCATGCCTGGCTCAAGGAACAAAATCTGCCTGATCATGTTAAAGCTAAATTGTTGGATGCCCCTTTACAGTATGATACTCTGTTTGGTAATAAGGCAGAAGGGGTTTTAAAGAAAATGGAAGACAAAGCTAAATCTATGCAAACTGTAAAATATTTCTTACAAGTCCAGCCACCCAGGTTCAGTACGCACTGGCCTACTAAAAATTGGTCCTTTCCTGTGTCCAACAGAGCCTCTCAAGGCAAATCCAGGCGCGCAAAAGGCTCTAGATACCAATCACAGGGTTCTTACAGGTCAAAGCAATGAGATGCCTCCACCTCCTAATCTGGAGGAAACGAAGCACAACCCTACAGTAAGCAGTCTCAATGACTTCCCTCTACGTTCACCAAGCACTTATCTTTTGGAAGCCGCCTTGGGGGGGAAATTAACACCTAATGCTCAAAATTGGCAATTAATTACCCAGGACCAATGGGTATTAAACATAGTATCCCAGGGGTACAGATTTTATTTCCGTACTTTGCCAATTCCAAATGGTTGGCCAGATCTGCCACAAAATCAATGGGCAGAGGCTCAGAAATAAGTTGCGTCCCTCATGGATATGGGCGCTATTCCACCAGTACAGGACAGGAAAAAGGACAAGGTTTTTATTCAAGACTTTTCCTGGTACCCAGAAAAGACAATGCCTGGTGTCCAATACTGGACTTATCGATTATGAACACATTTCTGGAAATTCCAAAATTCAAAATGCTGACTTTGCAACAGCTACTGCCTATGCTGGGCAGGAATGCTTAGTTAGTAACTCTAGACATGAGAGGCATACCTGCATATCCCAATAAGGGAATCGTGCAGAAGATACCTCCGCTTCAAGGCAGGTTTTTTGCATTACCAATTCTCTGCACTGCCCTTTGGCTTATCTACTGCACCCAGGGTCTTTACAAAGTGTCTGGCACCAGTAATTGCATTTTGCAGACAAAGACGCATACAAATTTATCCTTACCTGGACGACTGTCTCATTCAAGCAGAGAACAAGGACATTCTTCTTCAACATCTGGCATTTGTAAAAAGGCTTCTAACATGCCTAGGGTACACAATAAACAAAAAAAAAATCCCAACTGGTACCCTCTCAAATAATTGCATTCCTGGGTGCAAGCTTGAATACAACTGCCCAGAATGCTTACCTTACGCCAGACAAACAAAGGCAACTGTCAACATACTTCAACCAGATGGCAACAAAAACCCAGTTATCTGCAAGACAGATTCTGCAGTCTTTGGGGTTCATGGCATCCTGTATTCTACTACTAATTTCATATGCAAGACTGCATATGAGGAAACTTCAGTGGTACCTAAAAAGTTTATGGAGTCAACATTGTCACAGTCTGGAAACAATGAATGTTAAGTTGTCTATCTTGCCTTCATTCTTGCTGGTTGGGTTCGGAGCCGATCCTCTGCTCTGACTCTGCCATCTTCAAAAGCTCGAGAGCTGCATACTGGCTCGAGGCCACCCCATATCCCATGATGCCTGGCACTAGATACCCAGATCTCGTTTGCCGCTTCTGCTGCGAGGTTGTCTACTGGCTCAGGTCATACATTTTCATTATTTAATCATTTTTTGATCATTATTGATAGCTCTTTAGTGTAGTTTGTGTAGACTAGTTAATCCTTAGATATATAGATACTTGTAGTTTTCTTTTTCAAACTTCCCCTATCCCCTCAGAAAACTCGTTTTAGTTAGTCCCCCCCCCCCCTCTCTCTTTTCTGAAGTAGTAGCCGTTTAAGTTAGAGGCTAACCTATTTTCTAAAAAAAAAAATATATAGTATATATCCTAGTTAATATTTACTTAGTTTAGTCTTCTTTAGTGGTTAGACTATAGTGTGCGTCCTTCACTGTTTTTTGGGTGAGGTAACTTTGTGTGTGTGCGCCCTTTTATAGTTATAAATTGTTATACCAGTGTAGTGTGTGTGGTATCCCTTTTAAAGTATGTCCAAGGATACCAAGGTGTCCGGGTTCAAGAAGTGTGATTCATGCTGTCAGAAGATGTCTCTGACAGATGGTTACACTTCTTGTGTCTATTGTCTCAGTGTCGTGCACCTGCAGGACTCTTGTGTGGTTTGCCATGCCTTCAGTCCAAGAGTCCTGCAGGAACGTAAAAATAAGTTAATCCTACGTGGATTACTCAAGCAGGATTCACCGGCAAAGACTCAGCCCGTGAAGGCCTCTAAACCACCAAAATCTTCGGCTTTCAGATCGGAGCCGTCAATGGGTGAAGCTGGAACCAAGTTACCTGCCTCCCAGTCTGTTCCGACTCCCCTTCGGAGCTGACTGGGAGTCGAAAGAGATCTAGGTCTCCCTCCCTGGAGTCTATATGCTCGGCTCCGAGGTCTCCTTTGCTCCAATCGGAGCACAGTCATTCCCACTCTTTTCGGTCCTCAAGACTATCTGATCATGACATGGAGAGAGTGGTCAGTAGGCTCTTAAAATCTCAGGCCCTAGCAAAAATGTTGTCCAGCCCCCCTCATCAGGTGTCGGCTCTGTCCATATCTGCTGTTATTCCTCCTCCGACTCCTTCCTTGAGCTCGGAGCCGGAGTTCGTTGGGGTTCGAGTCGTGGAACCATCGGCACTGATACCTTCTGCTTCGGTTCCGTCGTCAGCTCCGATCACTTCTTTGGTACTGTCCTTGGAAGGATCTGGGCGCCGAGACTCCCTCGTCTGCTCCGAGGGGGCGAGTGGCATCGGACCCTTGTCCGACCCCGTTCTCCCTCTCAGAGCTTCGGCGCAGGTGAGCTCGGCTCCTACATCGGCTTTGGAGCCGTCCCCCTTGGTGAGGAGAGGGATTTCAGTCTCCTTGGAACCGGAGCCTTCTCGGCATCCGAGCAGGGACGCCTTCAAGGTCATGAGGGGCGTGCTGGTTCCTGAGTCAGCTCCGCGATCATCCCCACTGGCTCCTCCCACTATGGTGCCTGCGTCTGCCTCTGTCCCTCCTCCAGACCCCAAGCATGGGGAACCAACACCCCAGGGCACCCCATTGGGTGTATCTTTCTCTTCCGAGGCCTTCCCTGATCATTCAGAGGAGCCACCTCGTAAGAGGAAATGCAAGAGGAAGCATGTTGACTCCCCTTAGTTTGTCACATCTGATACCGACTTGGAGGATTTGGAAGGGTCCCCGAGATCCCCCTCTGAAGATGTCTCCTTTTCAGACATCCTTGAGATGCTTAGGCAGAGGGGT
This sequence comes from Protopterus annectens, assembly GCF_019279795.1. Taxonomy (NCBI): domain Eukaryota; kingdom Metazoa; phylum Chordata; order Ceratodontiformes; family Protopteridae; genus Protopterus; species Protopterus annectens. The sequence continues at coordinate 1,921,747,222 of NC_056737.1, read as the reverse complement.
AACTGGACTACCCTAAGCCCCTCCGAGGATGAGTCTGTATTCCTGGATGCATTTGGTTCCCGACCTTCCACCTCCAGGGTGTCTCCACCTTTCGACCCACTCATGTCCATGGTGGCTCGAAAGGCGTGGTCAGCTCCAGACACAGTGAAACCCATCCCCAGAAGACCTGCTAAATTCATAACGGCACCACAGGATAAACAGTTTTTGACCAAAGGTGTCCCTGTTGATGCTATGGTGGTAGCGGCGGCCACAAAGAAGGAGTTGGCTGAAACTTCTTCTGTCCATCCCCCTAACAAGGAGTCCAGGACGATGGACAGATAGGGACACAGATGTTCTCTTCAGCGACCTTTTCTATGAGGTCTCTGAATTACTTGTGCCACTTTACCCTCCTTCAAAGGGATCTCCTTAAGGAGCTCAGAGATGCCCTCCAAGATTCATCAGCTGAGGGGGCCCGGGCTAAGGCAGCCTCCCAGCTGGCGACTCTTAATTCAGTGGTGAACTCCTCCATGAGGCTCATTTCTTATGCTGCCAATGGTGCGAGTAGAGCTGCAGGCATAGGTGTTGCTCTAAGGAGACACGCTTGGATGCGGCTATGTAACTTTGCGGAACCTTTCAGAGTGTCTTTCACCAACACCCCCTTTGATGGTTCCTCTCTTTTTGGATCACAGGTGAAGGACACCCTTACCAGGTGTGAACAGGAAGGCAAGACTCTCTCTGCCATGGGAGTCCATTTTTCCACTCCTTCCAGATCATATCCCAAAGGTCACAAGAGTGGAAAGATGTGGTTCCGGAAATCTCAGGGAGCCTTGCCAGACACATGTGGTGAGTTCCCATCCAGGGGCAGAGGAGGGAGCAATAATAGATGCTGCCCTCGTGGCAGAGGGGGTCCGCAAAACCAGGGCAGCAGAGAATCCTTCTCTGAGAAGCCCTCCCACCATCCCTGAAGGGTTGCCCGACTGCTCACCTCCGGAGGCAGTCGGGGGAAGATTATCACTGTACCCAAGAGCCTGGCAAGACATAACTCAAGACAAATGGGTACGGTCAGTTATATCCGGAGGCTACAGAATACCCTTCATTCGCACTCCTGTAGAGTCATACAAGTCCCTTCCAGATGTTCCACCCAATCTAAGGGACCAAGCAGTACAAGAAATTTCAGAATTGCTAAGAAAAAGAGCCATCCAGCAAGTCCCAGTAGACCAGCAAGGATCTGTAATTTACTCAAGGTTCTTTTTGGTGCCAAAAAAGACAGGGGACTGGAGACCCATTCTGGATCTTGGCAGACTGAACAGGTCTGTACAAAGAACCAAGTTTTGGATGGTCACGCTACAATCCATTATGCCCTTTCTGGGTCAGGACAATTGGATGTGCTCTATAGATCTTCAGGGCACGTACTACCACGTCAAAATGGACAGACGTTCCAGAAGATTCCTCCGCTTCTGGCTGGGAGCCAGCCATTACCAATTCAGAGCTCTGCCCTTTGGTCTCACCACAGCCCCCCCGGGTGTTCACCAAATGCATGGCAGTAGTTACCGCTCACCTGAGATGGCAAGGATTCCAGGTGTTTCCATATCTAGACGACTGGCTCCTTACTGCTACCACCAAGCATCACCTTCTGCGAGCCAGAGACTTCACTATCGACACTTGCTCCAGACTAGGTATCTCAATAAATTTCAAAAAGTCTGCATTGTCGCCCTGTCAGTCTATCACCTTTATAGGCACAAATTTAAATGCAAAAGACATGTCAGTGAGCTTTCCACCAGACAGGGTATTAGTGATTCGTCAACATGTACAGGTCTTATTGGCATGCAAGAAAATTCAAGCCAGGTTCATCCTCCAAACTCTAGGTCTCATGGCAGCAGCTATCATACTTGTTCCTCTAGCACGTTTTCACATGAGGATCCTCCAGCGGCTGCTTTTCACCCAATGGTCCTTCCAGCAGCTTCTCATGTCTCACATGATTATGATCACAGAAGCATGCAAAAAGCACCTTGCATGGTAGATGATCTCCACATCAGTACCCCTAGGCAGACCATTTGTACTTCCCCTTCCAGTTGCTATGGTTACCATGGATGCCTACCTGATCGGGTGGGGGGGGCATTATCAGGGCAGGACAGTCCAAGGCACCTGGCAACCTCACGAGTACCACCTGCGTATAAACGTCTTGGAGATGAGGGCCGTGCTTCTAGCGTTGCAAGCTCTACAGGACTCTCTTCCTACTGGGACCATTGCAATTCAAACGGACAATATGTCAGTAGTGTGGTACATCAACAAGCAGGGCGGAACCAAGTCTTACCCCCTATGTCGAGAAGCACTCAGACTCTGGCAGTGGGTGATCTCTTCCCAACGGTTTCTGGTTGCAACGCACATCCCTGGGAAGTCCAACGTCATAGCAGACAGGCTGAGCAGAGCAATTCTCATGCCTCACGAGTGGTCTCTGAATCAAGTAGTTGTGGACCAAATATTCTGCAAATGGGGCAAGCCTTGCTGCAACCTTTTTGCCACCCCCCTTCAACAGCAAGTGCAACGAATTCTTCTCTCTCCTTCCACTTCCCGGACATTCCCCCAGAGACGCTCTAGTCCACGATTGGCCTCAGGGACTTCTTTATGCATTCCCTCTGATGTTCATCGTGCATACAGCTGCAGTCATAACAGATGGGTTATCCTGCCGTCAGGCGGGTCCTCGGTCAGCCGAATTCCAAAGTCTAGGTCCGGCGTCAGTTGTCGTCGCTTCTTCCCTGACGTCAGTGCGGCAGGAGTATAAAAGAGCCAGCTGATGCCATCTTCTTCAGTCTTTCTTGCCGCGCGGTGCCCGAAGCAGAAGCAGTTCGCAAGTGCCGGTCGGCCAGCTCCTGCGATTTACGAAAGTATTTCAGCCGAAGTCTTCTTGAAAGCTAAGTACCCCGTTGGGGAAACTTTTCTTGCCTCAGACCGATGTCAGACAAAGTTAATAATTGCATTTCATGTGGGAAGCAAATACCGCATAAGGATTTCCACTCTTTCTGTATTCCTTGCTTAGGCCCAGACCACGACGTCTCGGTCTGCCGTTTTTGTGCTAGATTCAACAAACGCACTATTAAGCGTCGGGCGGAGTTCGCCCATCACTATTTTGGTAAAAAAATTTAATTATATTATGTCGTCGGATACTCCGACTCCAGTTTTGAGTAAAAGACGCAAAGATAAGGACCGACATACGAGGTCCGCGACTTCTACTGACACCACGCTAAGGCCGACTACCGGTTCTCCGGTTCTCAGCGAGGCGCCTACGCAGCCCCTGAGTACCGATGACACTTTATTACCGGTGTCTTCTGTGCCTGAGGTCGCAGGCTCCTCGGCCCCCATTCCGACTACAGATAACGACGCCACTTTTGGCGGGGAAACAGAGTTTAGACAGGCCTGCCATTTCTCAAGGTGTCTTCAGGCTTTCCTCCTTTTCTATTAAGGCTTTCACAAAATCTAAAGCAGCCATGAAAACTAAAAAACAAGGACCACAGACCCCCTCTCAAGGCCCCATGCCTAAAAAACAAATGCTCAAAATGGCTGAGGATTTGATTACTCTTATCAGGGGTTCTCAACCCCCCTCGGACAAAAGGCCCAGATTAGAGGAAGACTACCCTTCCTCAGATCAAGCCTCTATTACCTCTGAACATTCTGAGGAACAGGAATATACATATTCTCCTTTTGAAGACTCTGATGCAGAGGAGTCTATTCCCTCAGTCTCCCCCCCTGAGGACTACTCTTTTGGGGAAACCCTACATACTTTGAGGGAACACTTTCACTGGGAAGGCCAAGATTACTCAGATTGCAAGAAAAGGCTCAGGGATTTTCTCTTGTTCCCCCAGCATAGGCCTCTGGCTATCCCTCCTGTCTTAGATATATTAGATGATGTGTACACAGAAGCCAGCCTCAACCCAGATTCTTTACCTCCAGCTCCTGTTAAACCAGACAGGTATTACCGGGTTCCTGATTCACACCAGTTCCTATACAAAAGCCATACTGCTGACCCAGAAACTATTTCACAGGGTCCCAAGGGAATTAAGGCCTCTACTGCTAAAAACCCATTACCTTCAGAGAGAGATTCCAGAGCTTTAGAAAGGTGGGGGAAAAAGGTGTATACCTCGGCCACTTTAACCATGAGGGCATTAAACTGTCAGTTCCATATGTTAAAGTATCAACGTTTTTTATTATCTGAGCTGAAAAGCAAAATGACACAACCTGAGCAACCAGATTTAAAAGAGTTGCAGGATTTGTTGCATAGTGCAGAGCAAGTGGGCAAACATACCTTGCTGTGTGGTTTTGATGATTTAGAGGCCTCATGTAGAGCTGCTGTTACAGGGTCTGTCATACGTAGACATGCTTGGTCGCCTTACCCGATCATGTCAAAGCTAAATTACTAGATGCACCTCTTCAAAAAGATGTATTGTTTGGTGTTAAAGCTGAGGAGGTACTAAAGAAAAATGGAGGAAAAGGCGAGATCAATGCAAACAGTGAAAGATTTCCTGCAGGTACAACCTGCACGTTTCAGCAGAAAGTGGCCTTCAAACAATTGGTCCTTTCCAGCCACGGACAGACCTCAAAGAGGCAGATACAGGTGCCCGAGAGGTAGAGGGCAATCTCAAGGATCATTCAGAGCCAGGCAATGGCAATCACCAACCCCAAGAGGTGGAGAAGATAGATCACAGTCATTCAGAAAGCAGACACAATGACTTTCCCCTTTACCTGCCAAGCAAAGCTTTAATGGCAGCACCTTTAGGCAGAAAACTGGCTTTATTCTCAAAAAATTGGCAAATTGTCACAAAAGACAAATGGATCCTGATTCCAGAGCTTTAGAAAGGTGGGGGGAAAAGGTGTATACCTCGGCCACTTTAACCATGAGGGCATTAAACTGTCAGTTCCATATGTTAAAGTATCAATGGTTTTTATTATCTGAGTTGAAAAGCAAAATGACACAACCTGAGCAACCAGATTTAAGAGTTGCAGGATTTGTTGCACAGTGCTTTCTGAATGACTGTGATCTATCTTCTCCACCTCTTGGAGTATCCGACGACATAATATAATTAAATTTTTTACCAAAATAGTGATGGGCTCTGAATCAAATCTAGGTGCTTAGGATTTCCCTCTCTCTTCCCCCCTTGGCTGACCTGGTGTGACTTTGTCTGAACTCTACAGTTCCCTACAAAACGGTGTCTACAGGACTTTAATCAGTTGTTTTCAAAATTTAAACAGACTGAACTCTACAGTTCCCTACAAAATGGTGTCTACAGGACTGCAATCAGTTGTTTTCAACATTTAAACAGAGTAGGTTACACAAAAAGCATTTGTTAAGCTTTCACTTACAGTGCTTTATAATTAAGCAGGTTACCATATTAGTCAGCCATAGGGCTCTTTGTTTCTACTTGAGTGGTTGCCTCCTTCCCCTGTAACTGCAGTAAATTGACTCTTACATTAGAGCTGTAATACTTACCTTATAACTTTAGGACACCTTAGGAAACCTTGTAAACTGCAGTAGCCCCGCTACGTTCGGGCTCTCTTCGCTCCCCTCCCTACCCCCAATTCCCTCCCACCCCCAGTACCTCTAAATTTATAGTACTATAGCCACTCCCCCACTTTCTAGATCCTATCTGCTTTCATCTGGGATAATTCCATCCACCCCTATTCTACTACCTACATTTAATAGCACCTATTAGCTTTCATATGGCATTCTCCCATCCCCCCTTCCAGTACCTTTACCTCACCACTCTATCTTCTGGTGTTGCATCACCAGGTAAAACAGTTCCTTCACTCACTAGCTGAATCACATATAATGATATACTCCTCTTTACTTCCCCTCTTGTTCACACCCCTCTTGTTCACACCATACCTCCTTACCTTTTATGAAAACCAGTTTCTTACGGGATTTCAGGTCCCAAAAGGCCATACTATCACCCCAGCTGTAAATCCTTCCACCCTCAACCATACTTACAGTACCAGATCCTATCCAACATCTTGTTCAGTCTATCAACATCTCAACCCCAGGCACATTAGCTCTAGATCCAAACACTACCACAAACTAATAAACAAATTCCTGAAGTTCATTACCAAGTATAGACTCAACCTAATACTTGGTGGTGATATTCACCCCAACCCTGGCCCACTCACTTCAGATACACATCCCCTCAACTTGTAATCTAAGCTACAAACCTACAATTTATAGGCCAACTAACTCTCTCCTAGTCTGTCATCTCAATATTAGAAGCATTAATAACAAGGTACATGAATTGCATGCACTTCTGGATGTCCACTCCCCTGAGATTCTCTGTTTATCTGAAACCTGGTTAAAACCTAACACTAAAGACAATGAAGTGTTACCACCTGGGTACAACATACACAGGCTGGATCGTGCTTCGAGGAAGGGGGGTGGGGTAGCTGTACTCTATAAATCTGAGTTGACTGTCACCATAGGTGTAATACAACCTCCTCAGATTAATAACTCTGAGATTCTTGCCACCAAATTGCAACTTAATAAAAATAAATGCATTAATATCATCTGTATGTACATTCCCCCAGGTAACAATATATCTATATTTGAAGATATCCTGCACTGGTTATCATGTCACTACCCCCAAGAAACCCTACTACTAGGAGACTTTAACATAGACTGGGGCATCTGTTCCTTAGAATCCCCAACCACCCATATTCACCTGCATGCATTTACACAAATCATATCCACCCCTACCAGGATAGGTAAACCCAACCAAAAAGAAAGTATACTTGACTGGGTACTCCTAAACAGTCACCCCCAACTGTACACCTCTGGTACCCTCCTTAATGGCCTAAGCGATCACCTTCTCACATATGTAATTAAGCACAAAACCATTAATTCCCAACAACCCTTACTCAGAAAGGTTAGAAACAATAAAAACTTTGACCCTGCCAAATTCCAACAAGAACTAAACTCATGTAATTGGTCTATTCTAAAACACCTCCCCTTAGAGGAAGCAGTAGCATACTTTAACAACAAATTCCTTGAGATCCTTGATTTGCATGCACCTGTTCGTTCTAAGAGAACCAAGGCAAAAACTGCACCATGGCTTTCTATAGAGTCTAAACTCAAAATTACCTTTAGAAACAAAGCATGGGCTTTATGGCGTTCTTCTAAAGACCCTCAAGATCACATTAAATACAGGCAATCCAGGAACGAAACCAAAAAATCAATTTTACAAGACAAAAAACAATACTACTGTAATTTACAGACAGTAAATCAAAATAACCCTTGGAAGTTTTGGGCAGGTTTAAATAATCTACTACATCCTGGACAAACTTCAACCCCAATCCCTGCTGCTACTATTGATAAAAACCCCTGAAGATGTTTCTGATAGTTTTAACCAATTCTTTACTGAGACCATTCAAGCCCTAGCTAGTCGACTACCTCCTAGCTCCCCTGGTCCTGAAAGTAGCACCCCTAGAAACCTACTTGCGTTCAGCTTCCAACCAGTCGCCACTTAACTTATCCGTACCTTGATCAAAAAATTAAAACCCACTACACTTTCTGCTGATCAACTCCCTGCCGAGTACCTACAAAAATCAGCTGATGCTGTTGCTTACCCTGTCTCAATACTAATCAGTCGAACCATAGTAGAAGCTAAAATTCCCACCATCTGGAAAATATCCTATGTAATCCCACTTCACAAAGGAGGCAGCTCTACTGAATTCTCCAATTATAGGCCAATAGCTATACTCTCTCCACTTGCAAAGATTATGGAAAAATGTATTCATAGACAATTCATGCACCACCTAATCCAAAATCGCCTTATGGCAGACACTCAGCATGGCTTCCGTCCTCATCATAGCACTACTTCAGCCCTCCTAGCCTTTACTAACACCATAAACCATAATCGCAACAATAATTATATATCCTCAGCCCTCTTTTTGGATCTTTCCAAGGCATTCGATATGGTTGATCACCAACTTTTAATCCACACCCTGCAAACATTCTGTCTAGATACTGGAGCCCTCCAATGGTTTCAATCCTACCTGAATGGTCGACAGCAGGCTGTCCTCTGGCAGAACAAACTCTCTAACCGTCTACTTAACACCTCGAGTACCACAAGGCTCTATACTAGGGCCCTTGCTGTTCTCCATCTTCATTAACGACCTTTATACTGTCATCCCAAAAGTCAGCTGTATCCAATATGCTGATGACTCTACTCTGATTTGCTCAGCCACATCTCCAGTAGAGTTATGGTCAGCTACCCAGACCACCTTTAATACAATAGAAAACTGGCTTTCTGAACATCGTCTGATCCTAAATCCCAAAAAAACTAAAATGCTGTTATTTTCACCAACACGTAGGTCTACCACTTTCACCTTTACCATAAAATCAAATGATGGCACAATAATCACCCCTGACCCATCTACAAAACTATTAGGTGTTATCATAGACAATAATCTCAAATTTAAAAATTCATTTAAAAATGAAGGGGAAGAAAATTTTCAAGGGGGAAGATTTTATCCAGCCCCGAAACAGCAATACAGAAGGGAATATTAAAACAAGTACCTGTCATTCGCCAAATCAATACAGAATATACTAATATAGGAAACAATACACATACCAGTGTGAATGATAGATCTAAGGAAGATGAGACATTAAAAAAGGTACCAGCAGTTGGAACAAACATAAAGATAGTAGAAAGAAAAGGTAATTATACCTTATATACTTATAAAGGTTTTCAAGTATACAATTATACCGAATATGCAATTGGTCAAGAATTTTTTACTTTATTCAGTAAAGGGATGAAATACATACCCACATCAGGGTTTAAACTAGTTGATATGATTAAGGAAATAAAAATGTATTGTAGAAGGTTAAATTTAGCATTGGAATTCGGACAAAATGATGAAAATAAAGATCACATGACAAACAATAAGTTAAAGAAAAAAAGTTCTTATATTCCAGTGGCAAATGCACAAGTTGCCAATTATGAAAAAATGGTGTGCAAGGATATCTATTGGTTATATAATAATAGAAAGACTGTAGATGCATATAAAAATGCAACTGAGGACAATTTGACTAAAAATGAATGGAGATGTCTGGAATCAATTATGAAAAAGAAAGAGTTAAGAATTATGAAGCCAGACAAAGGAGGGGGCATTGTAATTTACAACAGTTTTGGTTACAACGCAGTGATACATAATATACTATATCTTTCTGGAAATTATGAAGTCATTTCTTTAAATCAAGTCAACATAGGTCACAGAAGAATAGATTTAGTCATCGAAGAATATTTGATAGACAACAGGATTACAAATGAGACCTATAATTTCATTAAGAACGATTTTCCTATAGTAGCCAATATAATAGGCATCCCAAAGGTACATAAATGTAAGGACAACCCTCCTTTTAGACCTATAATATCAGGGTCCAAATCAAAAACATTTAACTTGGGTGTAACTATAGATAGTTGGACCAAACATGTATATGACAATATTCCTTATTTAATAAAGGATTCTTGGCATTTTTGAGCAAACTTACAGGATTTATGGAATAGTGGATTGGTTTTGTGACAATTGATGTCGTTGATTTATTCTCATGTATTCCCAAAGAATGTGGTTTGGAATTTTTTAGCAATAGTTTGAGGGCGTATTCAAAAATGTCATGGGAGAAAATTAGTTTAATTGTGGACATGATGAGTTTAGTTTTAGACCACAATTATATTCAATTTCAAGGGGGGTTTTTTAAGCAAAGTAGAGGGTAGCTATAGCCTCTTGTGCCCCCATCTTTGCAAATCTTGTAATGGCAGAATGGGAGTCAAAATATGTGTTTCAAAGTAAATTTTTCCACCACATAACGTTATATGTTAGATTTTTAGATGACCTTTTTATTTTATGGAATGGTACGCATGATGAAATAATTTCTTTTATTAAATATATAAATGACACGACTGATTTTTGAAATTTACATACAATATTAACAAAAATGGAATAGCATATTTAGATACATACATAAGTCATACAAGGTATGGTTTTGAATCCAAAATATATAGGAAAAATGCATTTTCTAATGATTATATAGAATATAGTAGTAGTCATCCACCATATATTTTTAAAAATGTGGTAAAAGGACAGTGTGTTAGAGCAGCACGTATGTCATCAAGTAAAGATATAATGGAAAAGAATTACAAACAATATTTAATATGTTTAGTAGCAGGGGTTATCCCAACACTATGTTAAATGATGTAGTTGGATATGTTAAACGACAATGGGGCATAAAGTTTTTACCTCTTTTAGGTACATCAAACATTTGCGTTAAAGGAAAAGATGTGAGGGAGTCCCCAGTAGCATTTAATAGAGTGTGTGTGATCATGTACACACCTTTTGCAAATCATATAAAGAATATATTGAATAGACATTGGGATATGATAACAATTACTGAAAGTGTAGCCATGGTTTTGGGCAAACAACTGAAATGTGTATTTAAAACTGCTCCAAATATTAAAAAATTGTTAGAGAGGGCATCATACATCGAGAAATGCAAGAATACTATTAAGGGAACTTCGAAATGTGGTTCATGTAGTCAATGTAGATATATACATGAATCAGTAAGCATCAAGTTAGAGAACATCCACAAGACATATATAAAATGCAGGGCAGGAAATTGTAATACACAACATGTAGTTTATCTTGCCACCTCGTAGCCTGCCCAGCATTTTATATAGGAAAGACCGAGAGGAAGTTCAAAAGCATACACGAGCATTATTATAAGATACAGAAAATGATATGAAGAATGCCTTATATAAACACATACACAGCAGAGGACACGATCACACATTTAAGTTTTCCATTATTGAACACATTGACCGTACCGAAGAGGAGGTAACTGGAAAGTTTACTTAGCATTACTGGAAAGCAAGTGGCAGATATTTACTGACGCCACAAGATTTCCAGGCATAAATGATAGTATCAGCTTGAAACCTTTCCTAATTTTGGAATAAACTATACATTTTGCATTTTCAAATGTAATTTCAATGCAACATAACTGTGTTTTATATTTATTTTAAATTTTTATATTTGTTTATTCTTTATTATTATGGTTAGTCATAATTAATTGCTATGTTAAATTGTATGCACATCATTGGGAATTCCATATTTATAATACATTTATATACATTATGTTTCTTAGCACTTTATAATGCATTTTATTTTATTAATCTATTAATATTTAATATTTATTAGCATGTATCATCCATGTGTATAATGTATTTTAACTTAGTCTATTTTAAAATATATAATATATTTTAATATACATTTATCTATAGTTATTATGTAGACATTATCAGGTTATATTTAGTATTCGTGGTGCAGATAGTTAATTTTAGAAGGCATAAGCATTTATGTACTAGAATGTATCTTTAAGAAGTTAATTAGTTAATTAATTTTTTTGGCGCCAAAACTGGGTATTTAAACTATGGTAAAGAAATAACAGTTGGTTCTGATGAAGTCTGTGTGGAAACAGATGAAAGCGCTTAATCATCTGATATAATTCTCTGGTTTTTATTTGTGGAATATCTGTGCATTTTAAACAATAAATCTATCTTGTTCGAGCTGCAGCGTAATTATTTTGCTTAAGGAAACCTTCATTCTTTAGTCGGTGGATTCTATAGTAATAATCTCAAATTTGACCTACATGTTAACCAAACTATCAAAACCTTCAATAAAAAACTAGGGTCACTTTACAGAATAAAAGCCTTCCTAACCCCTCCAGCTAAAATTGCCATAGCTCGCTCTCACCTTCTTTCAACCCTTCTGTATGCATCCCCTCTACTCTCGAATTTGAACAAGACTGTCCTTAACAAACTCTCAATTTGCTACAACCACATTGCCAGGTTTGCCACTGGGCTGCCTTTTAGGACACATAATTGCATCAATCTAAATCAGCTTGGTTGGCTTGAACTACCTAGCCTAATCCAGTATAACCAACTGATTATGGCCTATAAAATCCTCTATAATCCGGACAATACTCCTGCACTTAAAAATATTATCACCCCCTATAACAATCCTAGACCGCTTCGATCCTCTAACAAACTACTAATTCAGACTAGCAAAATTAATAACACAGCCGGTGATTCTCTCTTTGCAAAGTCTGTAAGTAGATCCTGGAACTCACTTCCAGCTGATATTACCTTACTTTCCACCTTAGGTCAATTTAAAACTAGACTCAAACAACATTTGTCACTTAACTGGCTATGTCAATTTATCAAGCCTAGCTAACTCGAATGTGTAAAAATCTGTTAACCAGTTTACTGTGTAATTTAATTTAATCCTGACTTGTGCTCAGGACTAACTTTAACCTGTGGAACTTGTTTAACTTGCTTACTTATGTAATCTCTGTAAATAATCTGTTTGTAATATGTAATGCTGGTATTATGTAATGCTGTATCTGCTTACCCTTGGAGCTTTTCTCCCCGGGCCTCCGCTGAAAATGGACATGCATCCAGTCGGACTATCCCGGTCAACAAATGTAAAATAAAAATAAAATAAAAAAAAAATCCTGGACATTATAGACAGAGGCTACAGATTCCACTTTCATACCCTTCCAAAAATGAGAGGCATGCCAAACCTGCCACAAAATCAAAGGGCAGAGGCACAAAAACAAATTTCGGCTCTCATGGACATGAAAGCTATTCAAGAGGTGCCTGCAAAAGAACAAGGTCAAGGGTTTTATTCCAGACTAGTCCTGGTACCAAGGAAAGACAAAGATTGAAGACCTATTTTAGATCTATTCATCCTAAACACATATTTATAGGTACCAAAATTCAAGATGCTCACATTACAGCAGCTTCTTCTCATGCTGGGCAAGGAGTCTTGGCTGGTAACATTGGACCTCAAGGAGGCATACCTGTATGTCCCTATCAGACAAGATTGCAGAAGATACCTCAGATTTCTTGCAGGTTCAACTCATTATCATTTCTCTGCATTGCCCTTTGGCTTATCTACTGCGCCCAGAGTGTTTACGAAATGCCTGGCATCAGTAATTGCCTTCTGCAGACTTCAAGGAATACAAATATACCCATATCTGGACGACTGCCTGATCCAAGCAGACAGCAAGGACATACTTCTGAAACACCTGGCGTTTGTAATAAGACTGTTGAACTTTCTGGGATACACAGTCAACAAAAAGAAATCAAAACTAATACCCTCTCAAACAATAATTTTCCTGGGTGCCAGCTTGAATACAAACATCCAGATGGCCTACCTCACGCCAGACAAACAAGGGCAACTATCTCAATACTTCAGCAAAATGGCAACCTTCACCAGGCTGACTGCAAGGAAAGTCCTGCAGGCTCTGGGATTCATGGCATCTTGCATCCTGCTGATCCCATGTGCAAAGCTGCATATGAGGAAACTTCAATGGTACCTAAAAAACTTATGGTCTCAACACAGCCACAGTTTGGAAACAGTTATACCACTCATTCCATGTCTTCAAAAGGAATTTCTGTGGTGGGCTCAAGCATGCCAAAGAAACAAAGGTCTCCCTTTCTGCATACCTCAAACAAATCAAATCATCACAACAGACGCCTCGGACTACGCCTGGGGGGCACACATGAAAGATCAGTGCATTCAGGAAAATGGTCCCAAAAGAGAAGCACCTACACATCAACCAAAAGGAAATGCTAGCAGTGCAAAATGCTATTATGGCCTTCAAAGACCTACTGCATCCAGGACAGCTATTGATAAAGACAGACAACACCACAGTGATGTGGTACATAAACAGGGGGGAACACATTCATACCCCCTGTGCAGACTAGCCATGACCCTTTGGAACACAGCTCTGGAATTGCAAATCCAACTTCAGGCACAATTCCTGCCAGGGAAGGAAAACACACTGGCAGACAGCCTAAGCAGAAATATGACAGATCCACACGAATGGAAGTTGCATCCTTTCCTCAGGGGGGTTCCTACCAAGGACATTTTGGAAGCAGCCACTTGGAGTTCAGTGCACACTTTCTCCAAACACCATCACCTTCCACTTTACTCAAAATCTAGAGCGGGATTTGCCACAGCTGTCTTGCAGGGCATCCTTGCTCCTCCTAGTTCCACTTAGTGCCTGCCACCCCTACTTAGCTTTGGGATTCTACCCATCTGTTATGACTGCAGCTGTATGCACGATGAACATAGTACAGTTTTGTACCTACCATAAATGTAGATGTTCGAGTGCTCATACAGCTGCAGTCCAGGTTTCTCCTCCATCCCCTCTTAGGACAGGCCTTATGGCTAACACCTTCTCATACAACCTATTTGGGGTATTCTTTTATGGTGTATTTGCTTGCAAACTACTGTTTTTTGATTATTCTATATTGCATGACTACATAAGTTTATGTTTTGCCTTCCTTCTGGGGGCACCTGAGATCTGGGGCAAGAAAAACTGAAGAAGATGGCGTCGGCTGGCTCTTTTATACCCCTGCCGCACTGACGTCAGGGAAGAAGCGACGACAACTGACGCCGGACCTAGACTTTGGAATTCGGCCGACCGAGGAACCGCCTGACGGCAGGGTAACCCATCTGTTATGACTGCAGCTGTATGAGCACTCAAACATCTACATTTATGGTAGGTACAAAACTGTACTTTTCCCCTTATTCCAAAACTGATACAGAAAGCTGCCGTTTTGGGCTGCAGAATGATCCTCATTGCTCCGTATTGGCCTCGACAAATATGATTCCCGTTCCTGCATCATCATCATCTTCTTGAGCAGCCTTGGACTCTGGACCCAGTTCCAGACCTTCTGATCCATCAATCGGGCTGGCTGTGCCAATCCCTGCAATCTCTCCAGCTCACTGCTTGGTTGCTCTACTTCCAACCTTAGCCAGGCTTCCAGATATCTCCCCGTTTGTGCGGGAAATTATTTTATCATTGCACAAGTCTACCACTAGAAAAACTTAAGCTAGTAAGTGGAAGCATTTTTCTTCCTGGTCAGAGACTGAGTATAGACTCCTTTTCAGCCCCTATACACTACATTTTGGATTTTCTTGTGAAACTCTTCCATTCTGGGTCCGCTTCCGCTACGATTAGAGTTCAGTTAGCTGCAATTTCAAATTTTCACATTGGCCTGTCAGGAAATATCATGTCGCACAAGCTGTGTAAAGCCTTTCTCAAAGGTACCTCTCTGCTCAGGCCTCCAGTGAGAGATCCCCCACCTCCATGGGACCTAAATTTGATTTTAGCTTCTCTAATATTGCCTTACTTAGAACCTGCAGCTTCTTGTTCCCTGAAGTTTTTATCATGGAAAACTCTTTCTGGTAGCCATTACTTCAGCCAGAAGAGTTTTGGAACTGCAGGCTCTTTGTTCCCGTCCTCCGTACCTAGTGTTTCACAATGATAGGGTTGCTCTCAGGACAAATCCTTCCTTTCTTCCTAAGGTCTCTTCAGAAAATAACTTGAATCAGTCCATAGACCTCCCTGTGTTTTTTCCCAACCACTCCAACAGGGCGGAATATAAATTGCATCAGTTAGATGTTCACAGGCAACTACGCTTTTATTTACATAGAACTAAGGACATCAGAAAATCAGATCAATTTTTCCTTTCTTATGCTAAAGGCAAACAAGGTCTTCCAGTCTCAAAAGTAACCTTGTCCAGGTGGTTGACTTGCTGAGGAATAAAGAATTGCCTGTTAAACCAAAAGGTCACTTCAAAGCTTTAGCCACTTCTGTGGCCTTTCAGGCTAGGTTGTCCATTGAATCTATTTGTGCTGCGGCTACGTGGGCCAACCCACATACTTTCATTTTGCATTATAAGTTGGATGTGGTTTCCAGAAACAGAGCAGATTTTGGTTCCACTGTTCTGAAGAGTTTGTTCCGATGAGCCACCCAGGATTTTAGGTGCTAGGGACGTTGTCACAACCAGCAAGAATGAAGGCGCGATAGACAACTTAACATAAAGAAGTTATGTACCTAACATAACGTTCCATGTTCGTTGTCTTCTTCTCGCCTTCTTTCTTGCGTCCCACCCTCCATCCCCCCTATCCTTGTAGACTTCCTTATGGTTTTTCACTGGCTGAGTCTTCTCTGGCTATTCGTTTCTGTCTAGTAGCCTCTCTGGAGGTTTTATATATTCCAGGATAGGATCCTTTCCTTATTATGTCTGCAGTTGGACTTACCAAACGAGGTCTGGGTATCTAACGCCAGGCATCATGGGATATGGGGTGGCCTCGAGCCAGTATGCAGCGCTCGAGCTTTTGAAGATGGCCAAGTCAAAGCCGAGGATTGGCTCCGAACCCAACCAGCAAGAAAGAAGGCGAGAAGAAAACAACTAACATGGAACGTTATGGTAGGTACATAGCTTCTTTTTCCGCTCATTCCCTGCCTACAACAGGAGTTTCTTTGGTGGGCAGAGACATGTCACCAAAACAAGGGACTGTCATTTACTCTACCCCCTGCCACCCAAACCCTAACTACAGATGCATCGGACTATGCTTAGGGGGCCCACCTGGCGGGGAGATGCATTCAGAGTATATGGAGCTCAAAACAAATGCATCTGCATATCAACCAGAAAGAGATGCTATCTGTTCAGAATGCTATGACAGCCTTCAAGGACTTAATTCATCCAGGACAACTACTGATAAAGAGTGACAACACCACGGTTATGTGGTACATAAACAAGCAGGGGGGTACACATTCCTACCCCCTTTGCAGACTAGCCATGGCATTGTGGAACACGGCTTTGACTTACCAAGTACATATTCAAGCTCAATTCCTGCCAGGAAAACAAAATACTCTGGCAGACGACCTAAGCAGAAATCTTATGGACCCGCATGAGTGGAAACTGGATCCACAAATCTTCAGTATGGTAACACAGAAATGGGGGAGCCCAGACATAGATCGATTTGCTTCTCCCCAAAATTATCAACTGGACAAATTCTGCACAAGGACTTATCACAGACAAGCATGGAAAGTGGACGCCCTAGCCTTCAGTTGAACAAACCTATCAGTCTATGCCTTTCCCCCTCTGCCTCTTTTCTCCAAGGTCTTACTAAAGGTCAGACAGGAAAAACCAAAAATGATCCTGATTGCTCCAGACTGGCCTCACCAGCACTGATACCCAATTCTAAGGAATATGTCTCAACTCCCTCCTTGGTACTTGCCTCAAATACCTCATCTACTGTCTCAGCAGAACAATCAAATTCTGCACACTCTGCTCCAAACTCTGAACCTTGCAGCGTGGTTGATCATTTAATTATTCAAACAACATCTCTCAGTAAATCTGTGATGGATGTCATTTTGGAAGCCAGGAGGCTTAGTACTAAAAAAAATCTTATGCTGATAAATGGAAGAGATTTTGTGCTTGGAACCAAGCACAAGGAATGGACACAGCAAAACCAAATATCCCTCAGATTTTACAATACTTGACTGAGATGCTTAACAAGGGCCTATCTTTTTCTTCAATAAAAATCCATGCCTCTGCCATCTCGGCGCATTACAACACGAAACCTCCCCTCTTTTCTCATCCTCTGCTAAAAAAGTATCTTAGAGGGGCCAAAAATTTAAGGCCTCCGAGAAGATCACCAACTCCTGCATGGGGACCTCAATTTTGTGCTGGAAAAACTCATCCTGCCTCCTTTTGAATCAGCAGCTACTGCGGATGTAACATTTTTATCTTGGAAGACAACTTTCCTCTTGGAAATCAGTTCAGCAAGAAGGGTTTCAGAGCTACAGGCTCTCATGGCTGTGGAACCTTTTATTATATTTTACTCAGACGGGGTGTCCGTCAGGACCAATCCTTCCTTTATGTTTAAGGTGGTATCCAGTGTGGATCTTAACCAAACAATTCACCTGCCAACATTTTACCCAAATCCGCAGAACAAGGGGGAGCAGATTCTGCATTCATTGGATGTACACAGACAACTAAGATTCTACTTAAACAGGACCAAATCTCTCAAAGTCTGAGCAACTACTGGTGACATTTGCTTCAGGATCAGAGGGGAAGGCTATATCAAAGCAGACTATTTCTAAGTGGATAAGCCACTGCATTCGTTTCTGCTACTTGCACCATGGTAAACCTGTACCCAAGGGAATCGGGTCACATTCCACCAGGGCTGCCTCTACCTCAGCAGCCTTTCTCAGAGGAGTTCCAACCAAAGACATTCTAGAAGCTGCTACTTGGAGCTCTGTTCATACCTTCACAAAGCATTATCATTTGCCTCTCTTCTCCAAATCCAGGGCAGGCTTTGCCACTGCAGTTCTGCAGGGCCTCATAGCCGCTCCTAATGCTATTTAGTTCCATCTTCCCATCCATAGCTTTGAGATTCTACCCAAATGTAATGACTGCAACAGTGAAACACGAAGAACATGGTATAGATGTTCTTCGTGTTTCACTGTTGCAGTCATTACATTTAGGTAATCCTGCTAGCAGGTTGCCATCAGCCGGCCTGAATTCCAAAGTCTTGGGTCCTGCGTCATCTGCTGTCACCCCTTCCCTGCCGTCAAGTCGTCAGAAGTATAAAAGAAGTAGCCAACGCCATTTTCTTCAGTCTTTCTTGCAGCGTGGTGCCTGAAGCAGTTGGCAAGTGCCGGTCGGCCGACTCCTGAGATTTCCGTGTTTGAGTGTCAGATCTGAAGTCTTCAATAAAGCTAAGTACCCTGTTGGGGAAACTTTTTTTCTTGCTCCAGACCGATGTCAGAAAAACAATGTCAGAAAAAGTTAATTGTATTTCTTGTGGTAAGCAAATACCTCATAAGGATTTTCATTCTTACTGTATTCCTTGCCTAGATCCTGATCACGACGTTACTGGTTGTCAGTTTTGTGCTAGATTTAACCAATGCACTATTAAGCGTCAGTATGATTTTGCTTTAAACTTTTTTAGACGCCAGTTTAATTATCCTGAAATGTCGTCGGATAGCCATCCGACTACCGGAGTTTACAAAAAACGCAAAGAAAAGGATAGAGAAAAACAACCGAGGCCCAAAACCGACGACAAAGCTTCTCCTAGCCCCTGATGCCCGCTACTTTAGAGTCGCAGGCCACTACTGACTCCCATGTGGAGTCGGCCATGCCACTGGATACTCAAGGTATTGGAGCCTCGGATGCTAATCCCTCAGATGGGTCCTGAGCCGCTGAGCAGGTACCGGCTTCTGAGGGTGTATTCAGACCTAAGCATCTTTACATTAAAACAACTTCAGCTTCAAAGATTAAAGCACCTTCCAAAACAAGGAAACAAACTCAAGAGCCACGTGGACAGGCCTCTATGCCCAAAAAACAGATGATCAAAATGGCCGAATACTTGATTACCTTGATCAGGGGTTCCCATCCCCCTCCTGATAAGAGGCCTAGGCAAGACACTGACTATGAATCTTCAGATCAGGTTTCTATTTCTTCTGATTCCTCTTCTGATCAGGGATATTCTCTTCCCCCTATGAGGATTCTGATGCTGAAGAATATATGCCTTCAGCATTTCTTCCTGAGGACTATTCCTTTGGGGAAACCTTGCATACCATGAGGGAGCATTTCCACTGGGAAAGCCAAGATTTTTCAGAATCTAAAAAGAGGCTTAGGGATTTTCTTTTACTACCTCAGCACAGGCCTCTAGCCATTCCACCTGTGTTAGACATTGTAGATGTGTTTTTAGAGTCTAGTCTGACCCCTGACTCCTTACCCCCAGCCCCTGTTGAGCCTGACCGATATTACACGGTTCCTAACTCGCACAAATTTCTTTTAAAAACCCTGCTGCTGACCCAGAAACTATTTCACAGGGTCCAAAGAGAGTTAAGGCTTCCATGGCAAAAAACCCAACCCCCTCTGACAGAGATTAAAGGGCACTGGATAGATGGGGAAAAAGGTTTACACATCTGCAACTTTGGCTGTAAGGGCCTTAAGCTGTCAATTTCATATGCTTAAGTATCCGCAACATGTCATGGGATTGCTTAAACAGAAAATGTTGTTAAATTCTGAATGTGCAGAAAACAAGGAAATGCAGGATTTATAGTATGCAGCAGAACAAGTTGAAAAACATACTTTGCAATGTGGTTTTGATTCTTTGGAGGCATCCTGCAGGGCCGCAGCTATGGGTTCTGTAATTAGAAGGCATGCTTGGTTAAAGGAACAAAATCTGCCTGATCATGTTAAAGTTAAATTACTAGATGCACCTGTACAGCATGATACTTTGTTTGGTGTTAAATAAAATGGAGGACAAAGCTAAATCTATGCAAACTGTCAAAGATTTTTTTACAAGTACAGCCACCTAGGTTTAATAGACACTGACCTACAAAAAATTGGTCCTTTCATGTGTCAGACAGACCTCAAGGGGCAGACCCAGATGCCCTAGGGGCAGATCCCAGGCACAAGGTTCTTACAGGCCCAAGCAATGGGGTGCTTCTACCTCCAAAGCTGGAGAAGATAGATCACAAACATACAGAAAACAGTCTCAGTGATTTCCCCCTGCCTGCACCAAGCACTTATCTTCTGGCAGCACCCTTAGGGGGAAAATTAGCACTTTTTGCTCAAAATTGGCACATCATAACCCAGGACAAGTGGGTTCTAAACATAATGTCACAAGGCTACAAGTTCCATTTCCATACTCTGCCAAAGGCAAACGGCTGGCCAGATCTGCCAAAAATCAATGGGCAGAGGCACAAAAACAAATCTCATCCCTCATGGACATGAGGGCCATTCAACAAGTACCAGAGCAAGAGCAGGGACAAGGTTTTTACTCGAGACTGTTCTTGGTACCCAGAAAGTACAAGGCCTGGAGGCCGATACTGGACCTATCTATTCTGAACACTTTCCTGGATATTCCAAAATTCAAAACATTGACTTTGCAGCAGCTTCTGCCCATGCTGGGCAAGAATGCTTGGTTTGTGACTTTAGACCTAAAAGAGGCATACCTGCATGTTCCAATCAGACAACCATGCAGAAGATACCTAAGATTCAAGGCAGGTTCAATTCATTACCAATTCTCTGCACTGCCCTTTGGCTTATCTACTGCACCCAGGATCTTTACAAAGTGCCTGGCACCAGTAATTGCATTCTGCAGACAGAGGAATACAAATATATTCTTACTTGGATGACTGTCTCATTCAGGCAGAGAACAAGGACATTCTTCTTCAACATCTGGTATTAGTTACTGATTTAATCGTGTCGGCTGCCTGTTTTTATACCCCTGACGACCTGACGTCAGTCCTGGAGCAACAGCATCTACGCAGAAATACTAAGTCTCTGGTATTTGGGCCGACTGAGGGCTACCTACCTGCAGGCAGATAACCCAAGTGTGATGACTGCAACAGTAAATACACTTTAACATCTACATTTATGGTAAGTGTGTACACAACTGTATTGTCCTCCTGTTCAGGCTGCCTTGTTGGATGCCTTTTCTTCTGCTTCTTAGGCCCCGGATTCCCAGCCCCTTGCTCCCAAAAAGCCTGATAGTTTTACAAGATGGCTGATGATTTCACGTTTGTTTATAAGTGCCTCTCTGCTGACCCTTTTGTGGTGTGTGTAGCATCTGACAAGCCATCAAAGTTACTGGCTTCTACAAAGTTGCTTCCTTCAGATGGCATAACTATGGAACGACTGGGTAAGAAGGTATATATCTCGGCTACCCTTGCTTTTAGGGCTGTAAATTCTCAGACTCGTATGACGAGGTATATTTTGGCTGTTCTATTTCAGGCCTATTTCTGCCCTTCCTGACTCTGAGGGGAAGACTTCTACTCTCTCCTTGTTAGGGGCTTCTTCCCAGGTTGCTTGCTGTTTTGTTAAAGCAGTTATGTTTCAACTGATGCTTCATCTAGGGTTGCTGCTTTTAGTTCTGTGTTGAGGAAATATTCCTGGCTTTGGCTTCAATCTTTGCCTGATTATATTAAAACTAGGTTGACTGATGCCCCTCTGGATAACAAGCATTTATTTTGTGCTTCTGCTGCAAAATTGTTTAAGATCCCACAGGAAAAGGGTACGGCCTTGCAGGATTAAAGCATATTTTTGATGTTCATCGTGCATACAGCTGCAGTCATAACAGATGGGTTATCCTGCCGTCAGGCGGGTCCTCGGTTGGCCGAATTCCAAAGTCTAGGTCCGGCGTCGGTTGTCGTCGCTTCTTCCCTGATGTCAGTGCGGCAGGGGTATAAAAGAACCAGCCAACGCCATTTTCTTCAGTCTTTCTTGCCGCGCGGTGCCCGAAGCAGAAGCAGTTCGCAAGTGCCGGTCGGCCAGCTCCTGAGATTTACGAAAAATATTTCAGGCGAAGTCTTCTTGAAAGCTAAGTACCCCGTTGGGGAAACTTTTCTTGCCTCAGACCGATGTCAGACAAAGTTAATAATTGCATTTCATGTGAGAAGCAAATACCGCATAAGGATTTCCATTCCTTCTGCATTCCTTGCTTAGGCCCAGACCACGACGTCTCGGCCTGTCGTTTTTGTACTAGATTCAACAAACGCACTATTAAGCGTCGGGCGGAGTTCGCCCAACACTATTTTGGTAAAAAGTTTAATTACATTATGTTGTCAGATACTCCGACTCCAGTTTTGAGTAAAAGACGCAAAGATAAGGACCGACATACGAGGTCTGCGACTTCTACCGACACCACGCTAAAACCGGCTACAGGTGCTTCGGTTCTCAGCGAGGCGCCTACGCAGCCCCTGAATACCGATGACGCTTCTTTAGCGGTGTCTCCTGTGCCCGAGGTCGCAGGCTCCTTGGCCCCCACACTGACTACAGATACTGACGCCACTCTTGGCGGGGAAACTCAGAGTTTAGACAGGCCTGCCACCTTTCAAGGTGTCTTCAGGCCTTCCTCTTTTTCCATTTAGGCTTTCTCTAAATCTAAAGCAGCCATGAAAACTAAAAGACAAGCTCCACAGAGCCCCTCTCAAGGCCCCATGCCTAAAAAACAGATGCTCAAAATGGCTGAGGATTTGATTACTCTTATCAGGGGTTCTCAACCCCCCTCGGACAAAAGGCCCAGATTGGAGGAAGACTACCCTTCCTCAGACCAAGCCTCTATTACCTCAGAACATTCTGAGGAACAGGAATACTCATATTCCCCTTTTGAAGATTCTGATGCTGAGGAGTCCATTCCCTCGGTCTCCCCCCCGAGGACTATTCCTTTGGGGAAACCTTACATACTTTGAGGGAACACTTTCACTGGGAAGGTCAAGATTACTCAGATTCCAAGAAAAGGCTCAGGGATTTTCTCTTGCTTCCTCAGCACAGGCCTCTGGCTATCCCTCCTGTCTTGGATATATTAGATGATGTGTATACAGAAGCCAGCCTCAACCCAGATTCTTTACCTCCAGCTCCTGTTAAACCTGACTGGTATTACCGGGTTCCTGATTCACACCAATTCCTATACAAAAGCCATGCTGCTGACCCTGAAACTATTTCACAGGGGCCCAAGGAAATTAAGGCCTCTACTGCCAAAAACCCATTACCTTCAGAGAGAGATTCCAGAGCTTTAGAAAGGTGGGGGAAAAAGGTATACACCTCGGCCACTTTAACCATGAGGGCATTAAACTGTCAGTTCCATATGTTAAAGTATCAACAGTTTTTGTTATCTCAATTGAAAAGCAAGATGACACAACCTGAGCAACCAGATGTAAAGGAGTTGCAGGATTTGTTGCATAGTGCAGAGCAAGTGGGTAAACATACCTTGCAATGTGGTTTTGATGCTTTAGAGGCCTCATGTAGAGCTGCTGTTACAGGGTCTGTCATACGTAGACATGCTTGGCTCAAAGAGCAAACCTTACCAGATCATGTCAAAGCTAAATTACTAGATGCACCTCTTCAAAAAGATGCATTGTTTGGTGTTAAAGCTGAGGAGGTACTAAAGAAAATGGAGGAAAAGGCAAGATCAATGCAAACAGTGAAAGATTTCCTACAGGTACAACCTCCACGTTTCAGCAGAAACTGGCCTTCAAAAAATTGGTCCTTTCCAGCCACGGACAGACCTCAAAGAGGTAGATACAAGCGCCCGAGGGGTAGAGGGCAATCTCAAGGATCATATAGAGCCAGACAATGGCAAGCGCGTACACCAAGAGGTGGAGAAGATAGATCACAGTCATTCAGAAAGCAAACACAATGACTTTCCCCTCTGCATGCCAAGCAAAGCTTTAATGGCAGCACCTTTAGGCGGAAAACTGGCTTTATTTTCAAAAAACTGGCATATTGTGACAAAAGACAAATGGATTTTGGACATTATAGACAGAGGCTACAGATTCCACTTTCACACCCTTCCAAAAATGAGAGGCATGCCAAACCTGCCACAAAATCAAAGGGCAGAGGCACAAAAACAAATTTCAGCTCTCATGGACATGAAAGCTATTCAAGAGGTACCTGCAAAAGAACACGGTCAAGGTTTTTATTCCAGACTATTCCTGGTACCAAGGAAGGACAAATATTGGAGACCTATTTTGGACCTATCCATCCTAAACACATATTTACTCGTACCAAACTTCAAGATGCTCACATTACAGCAGCTACTTCCCATGCTGGGCAAGGAGTCTTGGCTGGTAACACTGGACCTCAAGGAGGCATACCTGCATGTCCCTATCAGACAAGATTGCAGAAGATACCTCAGATTTCTTGCAGGTTTAACCCATTATCAATTCTCTGCATTGCCCTTTGGCTTATCTACTGCGCCCAGAGTGTTCACGAAATGCCTGGCATCAGTAATTGCCTTCTGCAGACTTCAAGGGATACAAATATATCCATATCTGGATGACTGCCTGATCCAAGCGGACAGCAAGCACATACTTCTGAAACACCTGGCGTTTGTAATAAAGTTGTTGAACTTTCTGGGATACACAGTCAACAAAAAGAAATCAAAACTAATACCCTCTCAAACAATAATTTTCCTGGGTGCCAGCTTGAATACAAACACCCAGATGGCCTACCTCACGCCAGAGAAGCAAGGGCAACTATCTCAATACTTCAGAAAAATGGCAACCTTCACCAGGCTGATTGCAAGGAAAATCCTGCAGGCTCTGGGATTCATGGCATCTTGCATCCTGCTGATCCCATGTGCAAAGCTGCATATGAGGAAACTTCAATGGTACTTAAAAAACTTATGGTCTCAACACAGCCACAGTTTGGAAACAATTATACCACTCATTCCATGTCTTCAGAAGGAATTTCTGTGGTGGGCTCAAGCATGCGAAAGAAACACAGGTCTCCCCTTCTGCATGCCTCAAGCAAATCACATCATCACAACAGATGCCTCGGACTATGCCTGGGGGGCGCACATGTCAAATCAGTGCATTCAGGGCAAATGGTTCCTAAAGGAAAAGCACCTACACATCAATCAAAAGGAAATGCTAGCAGTACAAAATGCTATTATGGCCTTCAAAGACTTTCTGCATCCAGGCCAGCTATTGATAAGGACAGACAACACCACAGTGATGTGGTACATAAACAAACAGGGAGGAATTCATTCATACCCCCTGTGCAGACTAGCCATGTCCCTTTGGAACACGGCTCTGGAATTGCAAATCCAACTTCAAGCACAATTCCTGCCAGGGAAGGAAAACATGCTGGCAGACAACCTAAGCAGAAATATGACAGATCCTCACGAATGGAAGTTGCATCCTCAAGTTTTCGCAAAGATAATTCAGGCATGGGGACGGCCAGACATAGATCTCTTTGCTACCCACAAAAATTACCAACTGAAAAAATTTTGCTCAAGGACCTATCATCCACAGGCCTGGAAAGTGGACGCACTTTCCTTCAATTGGACAACATTGACAGTCTATGCCTTTCCACCTCTTCCTCTGCTGCCCAAAGTTCTATTAAAAGCCAGAGCAGAGAGGCCAAAGATGATTCTCATTGCTCCAGACTGGCCAAGGCAACAGACGCATTCCCCACCATGGATCCTGCCTCTAGTGCCTCTTCTGTTGACCCAGCACAGTTTCAAAACTCTTCACAGTCAACTGAAAACCCTCAATCTAGCCGCATGGAGAATTCCTTGATTTCCCAACAGAATCTCCTCTCCCAGGAGGTGCAGGATATCATCTTGGAGGCCAGAAGACCTTCTACTAGAAAAGCCTACTCCGCCAAATGGAAACGGTTTTGTGCCTGGAATCAGAAAAAGGGCCAGAATCCTTGGGTACTAAATTTACCTCGAATATTACAGTACCTAGCTGAGATGTTAAACAGTGGACTTTCCTTCTCTTCCATCAAGATCCATGCTTCAGTCATTTCTGCACACTACAACACTGATCCTCCTTTATTCTCTCATCCTCTCTTAAGACAGTTCCTCAGAGGGGCTAAGAATATAAATCCCCCAGGGAAACCACCAGTACCTGCTTGGGACCTCAACTTCATTTTAGGAAAAACTGACCCTGCCTCCATTTGAGCCAGCTGCTTCAACAGAACTGCAATACTTGTCATGGAAAACAGCCTTCCTGCTGGCTATCACCTCAGCACGCAGGGTTTCGGAACTACAAGCCCTCATGGCTGTGCAACCTTTCATCATTTTCCATCAGGACAGCGTTTCCTTACGAACCAACCCTTCCTTTATGCCAAAGGTAGTTACCAGTGTAGCCTTGAATCAAACTATCCACTTACCTATCCTAACCCACAAAACAAAGGGGAAAGACTACTTCATTCCTTGGACATTCACAGACAACTTCGTTATTATTTGGACAGAACAAAGCCATTCAGAAAATCAGAGCAACTCTGTGTCCTATGCTACAGGTGCTCAAGGAAAGGCTATTTCCAAACAGACAATCTCAAAATGGATAGCCCACTGCATACGCTTTTGTTACTCATATCATGGAAAAACTGTACCTACAAGCATCAGATCTCACTCCACAAGGGCCACAGCTACCTCTGCAGCTTTCCTTAGGGGGGTTCCAACCAAGGATATTTTGGAAGCAGCTACTTGGAGTTCTGTGCACACTTTCTCCGAACACCATCACCTTCCACTATACTCTAAATCAAGAGCGGGCTTTGCCACTGCAGTCTTGCAGGGCATCCTTGCTCTTCCTAGTTCCACTTAGTGCCTGCCACCCCTTTTTAGCTTTGGGATTCAACCCATCTGTTATGACTGCAGCTGTATGCACGATGAACATAGTACAGTTTTGTACCTACCATAAATGTAGATGTTCGAGTGCTAATACAGCTGCAGTCCAGGTTTCCCTCCCTCCATCCCCACTTGGGGCAGGGCTTAGGACAAACACCTCCTCATACAACCTGATTGGGGTATTCTTTTATGATGTATTTGCTGACACACTACTGTTTTTTGATTATATTGCATTGCATTATTACATAAGTATGTATTTTGCCTTCCTTCTGGGGGCACCTGACATCTGGGGCAAGAAAAACTGAAGAAAATGGCGTTGGCTGGTTCTTTTATACCCCTGCCGCACTGACGTTGGGGAAGAAGCGACGACAACCGACGCTGGACCTAGACTTTGGAATTCGGCCGACCAAGGACCCGCCTGACGGCAGGATAACCCATCTGTTATGACTGCAGCTGTATTAGCACTCGAACATCTACATTTATGGCAGGTACAAAACTGTACTTTTCTCCTGTACCCAAATTCCAATGGAATTACCCTAATAAGTAGCGTTGCCACCCCTCTGTTTTTTTCCCGGAGTGTCCGGAAATCAGTAGGGCACTCAGGTTCTCACCAACGAAAAAAATGACATTGCCGTCTCAGTTGATTGGCTGCTTGCTGCAGAAGAGGCTCATGCAGCAAGCAGCCAATCAACACTTAGATTTGCTAGTCAGTGCGTGCAAAAGCCCGCAAAAATTAAGGCATAAAAAGTGGTGCTCTCAGCTATGTGTCGCCTTTTTGTAAAAGGTCGGTGAGGTACTTAAGGTTTGAAATTTCTTTTCTTTGCTGGTTCAGCTGTTCGGGACGTTTTCAGTGGATTGCCTGGTGTGGTCTTCTTGTGGCTGTCTCCTTGTCTGCTGTCTTCTTTTGCTGCTGGTGCCTGGAATCGGAAGGAAGGATTTCCCTAGACCTGCTGCTTGCTTGCTTGCTGGAGCCTGGAAGGGAAGAGTAGTGCTGTGGACTGGGTGGTGGTGTGTTTTTCCCCTGCCTGCTGCTTGCTTGCTATGCCTTTGCAACTTGTGTTAGCTGCCTGTCCTGTTCTGGCTGAGAGCTTGTTTAAGGAGCCCTGCTGCTGCTTTTCTGGAGGTAAGTGGAAATTTTTTAATATGGATGGATTGAAAGAGGTAGATTTTCAAAGCTTAGTGTGGCAAGGGGAATGAGATACTGCCAGCACAGCTACTAGTGAATTTTGTAAATATTAAACTTATATTAATCCACTAGCTGTGCTGGCACTATCTCATTCATTGGTAGTGATAACAAATGATTTGTATAAGATGCCTGTAACTGTATCTAGATGTTCAACATGTTGTGGTGGTTATTAACTAGAACAATTTCTAGTTTGTAATCACCACATCTATCTTTATCTGTAGTTTCTAGGATACTGTCTGCAGACTGAGATATATAGCAAGGGTTGGTTTGGCTGTTTTTACTGCAATTATTGTAATTTTTTATTTTTCATGTGGGTGCACTTTGATTTATTATTTTTCATGTGGGTGCACTTTGATGTTACAGTGAATGTGCACTGACTATGTGAGTTATATAGGGTTCTTGCTATGATTGTATAACTATCATTTTTCTAGTTTGTCATCACTGCTATGTTTACCTTGATCTGCATTTTCTAGGGTACCAAGGCTTACTTTGGCTGTTTTTACTGCAATGTTTTAAATCTTTCATGTGGTTTTGTACTTTGATGTTACAGTGAATATATAATGACTACTTGATTTGTATAAGATGCTTGGACTGTAGAACTGTCTTTTCTAGTCTGTCATCACTGTGATGTTTACCTTGACCTGTGTTTTTCTTTCTAGGGTGTACTGTCTTCGGTATATAGCGAGGCTTAATGTAGCTTTTTGTCTAGCTTGTCATCACTGTTTACCTTCATCTGTGTTTTCTAGGGTATACTGTCTATATCAAGGCTTAGTTTGGCTGATTTTACTGCAACGTTATTTTAAATCTTTCATGTGGTTTTGTACTTTGATGTTACAGTGAATATATAATGACTACATGATTTGTATAAGATGCTTGGACTGTAGAACTGTCTTTTCTAGTCTGTCATCACCGTGATGTTTACCTTGACCTGTGTTTTTCTTTCTAAGGTGTACTGTCTTCGGTATATAGCAAGGCTTAATGTAGCTATTTGTCTAGCTTGTCATCACTGTTTACCTTCATCTGCGGTTTCTAGGGTATACCGCCTATACCAAGGCTTAGTTTGGCTGCTTTTACTGCAATGTTATTTTAAATCTTTCATGTGGTTTTGTACTTTGATGTTGCAGTGAATATATGATACACGATTTGTATAAGATGCTTGGACTGTAGAACTGTCTTTTCTAGTCTGTCATCACCGTGATGTTTACCTTGACCTGTTTTTTCTTTCTAGGTGTACTGTCTTGGGTATATAGCAAGGCTTAATGTAGCTGTTTTTCTTTGGGACTGTCAATGTGAAATATTTCATGTGGTTTTGAGCTTGTTACAGTGAATATATACTGGATATTTTCTTATTAAATATGTTTAAACGTTTCGTTGTGGTGTAGATATTTAAGTTTTGAGACTACTTGCATATTTATTTAGTGACACTGTGGGCCACTCTACCTTGGCATTGGTCAAACTACCAATGTTTAATATTACTATTGCACAGTAAGACTGAACACACTTTGTTTCATAGTAGTGTACTAGGCTATCTGCCCTGTGGCATTTACAAGCCTAGCCAACAATGATGTAACTTACGCCACCCCGTATTATATAGTTGCGCCTCTCTAGTAGTGACACGTGGGACCCCATTATTTAGTAAACTATACCTCTGTCTAGAAGTGACACTGAGGTGACTCCCGGGGTAAACTTACGATCTCCCATCCATGCATCGAGATTTTTCTTGAACAGTGCCAATGAAGGGCTCTGTCTCACATGAACTGGGATTTTGTTCCAGAGTACGGGTAACCTCTGTGTTATGAATCTATCCCTCCAGCATGTTTTATTCATATTTGTGCAGAGGTTGAAATCTTTAGCTCACGTGGTTCTGGTGGATCTGGATTTTTTGTGATGGAGCATGTCCATCAGTTCTTGGTTGGACATGGCCCTATATGTTAGGCACAAATCACCTCTGAACAGGCGGTATGCTACTGAGTAGAGCTGGAGTTTCTTTAATCTAGCTGGATAAGGCATGTTTGAGACCCATGATCCTCTTGGTGAGGTACTTCTGGGGTCTTTCCAGTTGTTGCATGTGCCGGGTGAGATACATCCCAAATGGAGCATTATATTCAATCATGGGCCTGACAAGGGAGGAATATAGAGGTACAATGACCTCCTTTGATCTGGATGAGAATCCCTTCATGATGAGATGGGCAAGGTAGAATGTCTTTCTGACCACTTTGGCAACATGGTTGTCAAAGGAGAGGTCACTATCGACTTGAGTCCCCAGGTCTCTGATTACTTCTTCCGTAATCAGTGGGTTATTGTCTATGTGATAATTTGTGGGTACTTTGTTTTTCCCAAAGGGGATGACTATACATTTTTTGGCGGTAAGTTTGAGGCCATGATTCCGGCACTAGTTGTCCATTTCAGCGAGACCTTTCTGTAGGATGTGTGTGTCAGCAGGTGAATCAACTATGGCACCCAGTTTGCAGTCATCTGCAAACTTTGTCAGCCATAATCCTCCCATATTTGCTTTCACATCCGAGAAGTAAATGCCGAATAAGAGTGGTCCCAAGACTGAGCCCTGTGGGACACCACTCGTGACTGGTTTTGAGTCTGACATGGCTCCAGCAATTTTGACCTTATGGGTTCTGTTTTTAAGCCAGTTTGCTACCCATCTTGTGACATATGGATTTACATTTAGGCTGCTGAGCTTGTCTATGATGCCAGAGTGTGGTATCGTGTCAAAGGCTTTAGCCAAGTCCAAGTAGGCAGTGTGGACAGCCTTGCCCTCGTCGATGGCACTAGTGACTGTCTCGAAGAAGTCAACCAGGTTTAAGAGGCAGGATCTGCCTTTTACAAAACCGAACTGGGTGGGATCAAGGGTCTGCAGATCTCCAATATCGCCATTTATGAGTTCCATGATGATTCTTTCCATAGCCTTGCAGACCAGGCTGGTCAGACTTATGGGGCAGTAGTTACCAGGGTCAGTAGAATTTCCCCCTTTGTGGAGTGGGACCACTGTTGCTCTGCGCCAGTGTTCAGGTACATATCCTGTAGTGAGGCTAAGACTGAATAGCGTTTTTAGGTGCGGGTTTAGTTCATCTTGAAGTTCATGTAACACGCAACCGGGGATACCATCGGGTCCCATAGATGCTGTGTTTTTTGCTTTGTTGAGTGCTGATTTCACCTGTATGTCTGAGATGACAGGTAGGTTACATTCAGCAGGGATAATTACTTCATCTTTAGGGGGTGAGGGAGGGGAGAAATTTGCACTGAACCTATCTGCCAGAATATTGGCAATGTTGGTAGGGTCAGTGAATTTTGTCGTTGTGTACCAACTCAGAGCATATCTGAGAATTTCCTCCCAAGGTTCTGACATAATTGAAGAAGGTCTTGTGATTGTCTTTGGTATCCTTGGCAATCTTTCTCTCAAAGTTGGCTTTACATGTTTTTATGAGAGATCGTAGTTTTTACTTGTGCTGATCAGGGAAGCCTTTCCCTTGTGGGATTTGGCTTTGTCCTGCAGTAGCTTCCTTCTTTGTTGTACAGTTTGTTTATAGCAGTCCACCAAACCGGGCGTTTTCCCTTGGTGGAGAGGGTCTTGGTTTTAGTTGGGATTGCTTGATCCATGCATTCTTGGAGATGTCCGTAGAAGGCTGTTGTGTAGGATTCAGCATTTTGGGATGTGGTTTCCATTAACCCAGTAGGCTTAAAGGATATCATTTCTGACTTAAGGAGTGTGCTGATAAGGAGTAGGTGGCAATAATTACCTTGTAGTCTAGGGCAAAGGGGGGCATAGTTAGTAAACTTGTGCCATCCTTTCCCGTGTTGTGTATAAATCGGACCTCAGTTGTGTCTCAACTGCTTGAGCAGGGGCCCAAAGCACTGGCTGGACAAATAGGGTGCTGGAGGTCTTCACTTGGCCACTATGCTCAACTCTATAGCTATGCCAGTGGGAGGTGGCGGTGGGGATCTGGAGTGGAAAAAGGGGGAGAAACCAGCCCCAAGTTGACTGGTCTCTGTGCTGTTAAGAGAAATTGCACTTAATATGGGGTGTTGCATCTGGAATACTGTGGGGCTACGTAATTCGTCTTTATCATGTCGGCCCATACAGTCTATTTTACCATTACGCA